>NC_134854.1:73575223-73860223 GCF_049852395.1 Peromyscus maniculatus bairdii
CAGCCTCAGTCTCTGTTGATGTCCGTGAGGCCCCGCCCCTCACTGGCTGAAGCACTCAGGAGAGAGGGTCCTACACCTCCTCGGAGCAGCACAGCAGAGCTAACCCTGCTGGCAGAGGTGTGAGTGAGCCAGCCCCAAGCTTGAGAGTGTGGGAGAGCTGTCCCCACTACTCATCTGTCATGCGGCAGCAGGGGCAGGGGGAGAGGTTCCCTCACCTATCAGGGACTATGGGGGTCCAGCCCCTCGATAGTCCCCTCCCAGGGTCTGGGAAGAATCTACAACCAGCTGATAATTAATCTTTGATGAGAAGAAATGAATCTATGTACACGAAACTCCTTAGTCCATATACTTTATTATTCTGTGACAGTTATAAGCTTATATTCTGCTCTCATATTTAGGTCATCTTTAGCCTGATTTCTCTCTACACTTGTCTGCGATCCCCTCTAGGTTCTATCTTAATTCCTTGATCTAGTTCTGCCCCTTCTAGGTTCTCATCCATCTTGTTCCTTCCCATATCATCTCCTCTCCCGTCTCCTCTCTCCTCTTCTCGTTCTACCTCATCTTGTTCTTCCCCATCTGGCTCTTCCTCCTCTTCCATCTCGTTCCTCTAGTACTCTCCTGTAGCCCTTCAATCTACTTCTTCCCCATCTCAGTTTGTTCCTCTCAAGTTCTTACCCATCTAGTTCTTCCATTCTCTTTTCTCTGTCCTCTCGTGCCCTGGAGTCCCGGTATAGATACACTTACAAGCAGTAATCCCTTGGCAGTGCAAAGTCAGGCTTCCAGGGTCAAATGGAGGGGTGATAAGAATCACATAGGGAGGCAATAACCATTAATTATCACTTGCAACCCCAAAGGGAAGTGACCAATGGGGAAATGAATTAACTAAAGGCTAAATTCAGGTAATATCTAAGAAGAGGGCTCTTATGTGCTCAACTATAATCTTAAACATGGTTGGTAGAAAGTGTTAAGAATCTATAAGTTGCTAGGTCAATGGGAGAAAATAAAACTGTCTTCTTTTTTCCTGTAGCTCCTATCTGTCCAAGCTATCTGCTGTTTTTTCTGCAGGGTGGGGCAAAGTGTGCTCAGTCGCTAGGCAACCTGTCTACAGGTAGATGCCTCTGGTGATAGATAAAGGGAGATATGGAACTGGTGGTAAGTTTTGGGAAAGGAGGAAGTAAAGCTTAATTGGCACATCCGCCAGGCCTTCTCAAACAGGTAGCCCGGATGCTTAAGTCTGTTCTTAGAGAGTACAGAGGTATCTCTGATAAAGTACTTTCCTCCATCTGGGGATGGACCTGGCTGGATGCTGCTAATGATAATTACAGGGAGGCTTGAACTGGAGTTCTGGCTGAGCATAGCTGTCAGCGCAGAAGGTTATCTAAATATTCCTAGAAGTGGTTAGGTAAGGAGTTGGCGGTCTATAAAGTTGGTAAGGCTGTAAGAAAGGAGGGTCCGAGCTGAATTGTGTAAAGCTATTACTTAACATCCACCTGACCTAGGTGGTGTCTCCTTGTGGAATTTATCTTAAATCAGGAGACTTGCATGTGGACTGTTATTACTGCTAGTCCTTGAAAGTAGCCAAGGGAGATATCTGATTCCAGAGAAAGCCTTTTCTAAGGCTGTTCTCCAAATACCTGGAATGTGTATGTGCAGAGAGTGATCAGTCTACACTGTTAGCCCTTCTTAGGGGAAAGTCAATTGGGAAAACTATGAAGGCACACATGATTTTCATAACAGAATACAGTTGATATATAACAAGCCAAGTAACACCAAAAACTCCTTGGGATTTGACTTCCTGTGGAGGAATTCCCTGATCCCTCCAGGTAGTGACTTTGCCATAACCAGCTGAGTTCTTATGATATTCCTGCAGCCCGTAGCACCCACCCGCACCCCAACCTCTCACTCACTGCCTGCTGCAGAGGAGGGAGCCGACTCTCTCTGTTACTAGCTGCGGCACTCAGGGAAGCCGGCCCTGCTCCTCGCCTGGACAGCACAGTAGAACTGGCACTGATGGTCTAGGTGTGGGAGAAGGGACCCTGACGGTGTGAAAGCAGACCTAGCCCTGCCCCTTGCTCATTGCTGCAAAGGGTGACCTAGCCAGGGCAATGCTGGAGAAGCTCACCCTGGTGGTGAGGACTAGGCGTAGAGCCAGGGTTATGAGTTGGCCTACCCCAACATCCACCCCATCTATGGTCTGCAGGAGCATGTGAAGGGGCCTGTCCTGCAGACTCAAAGCTGCAGGATCTCCATGACACAGGGCAACAGCAGGATATCCAAGAGGAGTCCCAGTGAGGGCCAAGCATCTATAGTGTAGCAGAAACCAGAGGCCTCGAACCAGATCAATGACTCTGTGCAATGAACACTTGCAAGTACAGACATATGGACAAAGGGGTTTACCGTGTGACATGTGACTCACTCACTGTATCACACTACAGCTTCCATGATGAGATTTTTTTTTCATTTTTTTTTTCCTCTTAAATTTTTTTGGGGGTGGGGTGGAGGGGGTTTACAAGGGCAGAGGGCAGATATGAAAGGATGAGAAATGAATGGGATGGAGATGCATGATGTGAAACACACCAAGAATAAATAAAAAGGAAGTTAGGAAAAAAAGGCTTCTCAAGACCCTGCTGGCTAGGCAGGTAGACAGCTGCACTTTGAAAAGAAACTCTAGAAACATCACACCCTGGTCATTCTACTTTGAGCTCTTTGATCTTAGATACATTTCCTGCTTTAATTTGCCCATTCATAAAATGGAAATGAGATGTATGTTACAAGATTGTTTTGAGAAAAAAATAAATAGGAAACTCTTGGCAACCAGAATCCCTTAGCAACTATCGCTCTTATTAATCAAGGCACCATGTCTGCTTCTGTTACACTGAAGTAGAAATGCCTGAAGAAAGCCTTCCCCTGCATTTTAACTGCACTGAAACAGTTGAAACGCAGATACAAAGGACCACATATCAAAAAGTATGGTTACACAATGGTGTGGGATCCATCACATATGGCTGAGCATCAGTGACTTTGAGACTCCAGTGGGAGAAGCTGGGACTGTCCTAGACATCCTGGCTCTGTTCGTGTGTGGTTGGGGACCTTCAGGGAGCAGACTCTCCTCCCCATCAAATGCCAGTTTACCCCCTCAACCCACTCCAACCCCATCACATTCCGATTTCCCCTCCCACTGCCTGTCTCCCCAGCATTAACCTCATCCAGCCGAGCTCTTCAGGAAACCATGCTGCTCTCTGCTTTTGTTCATTCATCTTTCTTTCTTTTTTTATGCTTAATTTCTCAGTTTTAGTACAAGTAGGGTATGGTGATATTTTATGTGTGCTTTAACAAATAAAGCTTCCCTGGAGATCAGAGGGAAAAAGCCAGCCGGTATATTAAATATAGAGGTCAGGCAGTGGTAGCACATACCTTTAATCCTAGCATTTGGGAGACAGAGATTCATCCGGATCTCTGTGAGTTCAAGGCCACCCTGGGAACAGAGCCAGATGTGGTGGCACTAGCCTTTAATCCCAGCACTAGTTAACCATAGAGGTCTGGAGGGCTGTACAGACAGGAAGTGATAGAGCTGGGCAGAAAGAGGAAGTGATGCAGCTGGGTGGAGAGAGGAAGTAAGATGCCAGGGCACGGAAAGGTATATAGGTGTGCGTACACAGGAAGTAGCTCTCTCTCTTGGGCTGAGAATTCCCTAGCGGTAAGAACTTGTGTCTGTCTGTCTGTCTGTCTGACTGGCTTGTTCTATTTCTCTGATGTCTCAGCTTCCACCCCAATATCTGGCTCTGGGGTTTTTTTTTTATTACTAAGACCGTTTAGCAATCCGTGCTATAGTAGTGTTTTCTTTTTCCTCTGAATGGTGGATCATTTCCCACTAGACTCATGACCCTCTCACATTCTTGCTATAATCTTCCCCAGCCAGCTTCTCCTTCATATGGCTTCTGGCCTTCTGACTTAGTTTCTCATTCCTGTCCCTTATTGTGACTCTTAACATGAGGGAAGAGGTTGGTGGCACCCAGGACCCGAGAGTTTGTACTCTGAAATTCAAATTCACAGAATATTAGAAATAGACTTGAAATCTAGACCGTTGCATTGTTTTTTTGCATGTATGCACCTAGTCAATCAAACTGGAAATAATCAGAATAAACCCCAATGGTGCTTGGCATACTGGAAAAATACTCATGGGTTTAACATCTGGAGACAAAGGTAAATGTGGTCCACTTTTAGGATGAAATGCATTTCACTTATCAAATTGAAAAATGCCTGTTTTCCAAAATGTGGAATTAAAATTCTTTTGAGTATTAGAAAATATGTCTAGCAAAAGAACAGCACATTTGAATACCAAGGCCATTGTCCCTTGAATAAAATGGCCGATGACACTGGTGCTGGTTCTGATTGTACTAGATCCACCAGAAGGCAGAGGAAGCCCGCATTACATCATTAAGATCCTACTACATCACCAAGATCCCACTACATCACCAAGATCCCACTACATCACCAAGATCCCACTACATCTCCAAGATCCCACTCGCGTGCGAGGCCTCAGCTCCGACCACGTGATAACATTAGGGGGGTAAGATGAGAGGGAGGATCTCACACTGCCTTTGACAATCGTCCCCAGTCTGAAAACCAACAGGAACACGAGCCATTCTGATCATCTCCCTAGACCCTTTGAGAGCTCCTGATGTGAGCACGAATTTCTGAGGAGCCCAGATGCTGATCTTCTCTGGAAGAATGTTCACAGTCTGTGATGTCAAGGTAACCCCTCTTAACATCCTAGCTCCTCCTCTAGTATGGGACCTGGGGAGGTGCTAATGAACAGTGTGACCTTGGAAAGTCACAGTCACTGGACTAAATAATAGCCAGACCTCTTTCCAGCTCTAGACTGCCCGAGTTTCCCTTCACAAATATCTTCCTCTACCCCCAAACTCTATTCCCATTGGCTCTTCCCAGGAAATTCTTCATATTGTCCTTAACAGACTGTTAAATTACCTCAATTAAAGTGTCAAGGGATAAAAATTGAGGATTACTGAGAGCTGCCCCCCGACCCTCCCTCGGCTTGCTGGAGAAGACTTCTCTGCCAGGGAGGGTCAGCTATGCAGTGCAAGTCTATCCCGGAGTGACAGTGAGCTGCTAGATCCCATTGTCTTTACAGACAGAAGGAAAGTCAAACTGGATGGCAGTTTGGACAGATTGTCCAGAAAACTTCATCAAATTCAGGGCTTCATAGAGAAGTCTTGCCTAATCCTTTTGGGGGGAAATGTGGGAGAGAAGTACTCCAGCTTTGTTCTGATACCTCTCCTACGTGGGCCACAGGAGCTTTGCTCAGAAGTTGGAGTTTGGTCCTGATGTTGGACCGGTCAGAGAGATGCTTATGCAACTTGCTATTTCTGGGATACTTCCAGGTTTGGGAAAAAAAATGTTTTGTTGACTTGGGTGACATTATGTAAAAAAGCAAATCCTTCAAACATAATTGGGTCAGGGCTTTTTATCTCCATTAGTCAGACGCCCATGGCAGTAACAGAGGAGGAAAAATCATGAAGACCATGTCTCAGCATATTCACAAGGATGGATAGTATGTCAGCTTGGGATATGCAGTGTGGATGCGGTTGACTACCCAGTGTGGAGTGGGTAACTCCCCAACGCTGTCTTCTCCCCAGACCCTCCCAGCCCAGGGCTTCATGGCTATTTGATTCAGAGGATGCATAGCATACTAGTTAACCCACTTTGTTCGGCTAACACTGGGTTCGGACCCACATTTTAGTTGTGTGACCTAGGAGTGCTGCCTTCCTCTTCTTGCCTGAGTCTTCTCGCCAGCGATGTAGTGTAAACTAGTACCTATTTCACACGGTTCTTATGACTGTTGAGCCAGTGATAGACCCAGAGGGCTTTGAAGCCCTGGGATATCGCCTCAGGAAACACTCTGTGAGTCTCCAAGTTCAGCCGAGTTCTCTGAGCTTGGAGCTTTGTTTAAAATGCAAATGATCCAAAGACAAGTAGGAACGAAACATTGTCATTCATTAACATCTTTGCACAGAGCAATTGTTTTATTGGGAGGTGCTCTGGACTTCTCAAGGACCTTGTGACCCTAGAAATTGTCTAAGGAGTGGAGACAGATATGGAAAAGAGGTAATGCAAGTATTTGCCTTGCCCAAGATTTGGCTTCAGCTAAGTTCATGTTCCTATTGTGTCCATTCTAGCTTCCTTAAAGATCCTGCTTCAGAGTCTCAAGCCATCATTCTTAATATGTTCCTAGTTATCCAACCAGTTCTGGCTTTTACAACAGTGGTTTGCAGAGACTGCTACTTTTCTCATTGCTGTGCTAATACCTAATTAAAAACCATTGGAGGAAGGAAGGGTTCATTTCCAAAGGGACATACCAAACTATGGAAGGAAGGTCACATTGTATCCATGGTCAGAGCCGGTTGCTGGTCATATTGTATCCACAGTCAGAGATTATTGCTGGTCACATTGTATCCACAGTCAGAGATTATTGCTGGTTACATTGTATCCATGGTCAGAGATGGTTGCTGGTCACATTGTATCCATGGTCAAAGATGATTGCTGGTCACATTGTATCCATGGTCAGAGATGATTGCTGGTCACATTGTATCCACAGTCAGAGCCGGTTAGTGTTCACATTGTATCCGCGGTCAGGAAGCAGAGACTGGAGCGGAAATGGGACCAGGCAAAGAAACCCTGAGTTCTATCTCTAGTGACACACTTCCTCCAGCTAGGTCCCACCTCCAGGTCCATCCCTAGCTGGGGACCAAGCGCCCGAACACATAAGTCTATGGAGCTAGTTCACATTTCTGTCAAAACATCGACCATTCTTCCTTGTGAGGTAAAACTGCCTGGTAATTTGAACACTTCCTCCATTTCCTTCATCTTAATGTCCAGGCAGTAGTCTGCTAATAGCTAATCAGCTTCTCTCAGCAGGTGAGTTTGTTACAAACACTGTCACTGTTTTTAAAGGATGATTCCTTATGGTGGTGGTTCTCAAGGTTTAACATGCTTTTGCATGTACCCAGAGGTTGTTAAAGCAGAGGTCGCCTAACATGGAGCTAGTTACTGATCACATCATTACGGGTTGGGGGCTGGGAATGGGCAGTTCTAACATGTTCTAAGATGGGGGGTCCAAAGCTGCTGTTTCAAGGGCCACATCCCAAACTACAGCCCTACAGGGGAGTGTGTGTCGTTTAATTTGTACATTGGAGGCACTTGACTCACTTAAACACAGGGTGAGTAGGTTCCTGCTCCCAGGAAGTTTACATGCCTTGATTTTGGGGGTGGTCTATGGGGTATATACATATCCCACCCTTGTCTGTCTGCCTGTCTGTCTGACACACACACACACACACACACACACACACACACACACACCTTTTAGGCACAGAGGATTATGATTCTGTTATTATATACAGAAAGAACATTCCTTGTATGTGCCCACGACATTATCTCAAAGACACACTGTAAAGGGAAGGTAGAAAGGGAAGGCTTCATTTCTTGCCCTCACAATTCCCCTCTCCTCAGACCATGTTCTGGTGAGGATGACTACATTGGCTTAATAAGCAAAAGATTTTTTTTTTCTTTTTTCTTTTTTCCTGGGCACCTTTGGGACCCTGGGAAGGAAATTGCTGCTCTGGGAATGAGAGTGTTTTTGCACGCTCAGTCACAGGGAGGGTGGGATGGAACAGTACTCCTAGCGGATTGTAACCTCCATGGCTTTTCTGTCAGCCAGTCTGGCATGAGGTGACACTCCCATATTATATAACCATAAATGGGGGGGGGGCTCCTCAGCTGCCTGTCGTTGTCAACACCAAGTAAGAGTGGAGGGTTTGTCAGCTGAGGGTAAGTGGTTCTGCTCTGTTAGGGGGAGGCTGAACCATAAAACCGTGAACTTACCATGCAAAAGGCAAGTCATTGTGTCTCTTGTTAAACCTTCCTACAGAGGCTGTGTGGGGAAGAAAGTTTAACTAGCAGAGGCCTTCACTTTAGTTGATAAAGTGTAGTTTGCTTTCTACTTGAGATTTTTATTGACCATAATAATTCTAATTGAAATAAACATTTTGATTACAGCTCTGTTCCACCACTGCTTAATAGGGAACTAAAATAACTTTCAATAATCATTTTGTCCAAATGGGATTCATTTAGCCTGACAGTTATTCCAGGCATTTATTGGCACGCGGCAGGCTGGGAGCGTTTCCGAGCGTAATTACGGGAACATTTTACACTGGGGTTAACCTTACCAAAATGACAGACTGAAAAGTTGTGTAAAGCAGCAAATAAAACCCATAATCTGGCATAGGAACTCATAAATGAATCCCCTTTCTCCACTGCTTCTGATGCCCAGGGCTCTAGTTAAAATTAAAAGGAGTTCTCCGTTGAAACTGACAGTCTGGCTGTAGGAGCCCACTTTAATGAGGGTACACTGCAAACCCGAGGCTTGAGAGCTAAGGGGAGTTTTATGGCCACTTGGGATCTTTGAAGTCAACTCAAGGAACCTGGGCTCTGGGTGGCCCGACGTCTTGCTCAAGACAAAGGTCCCATTTTGCAGCTGCAGGGAAGACCTGTTCCTTTTCTCTCCTTAGATTCGCAGTCGGGGAGTTGATGAGATTGCCTGTTTGGGGCCTTGATTCTTCTCACTGTCCTCCCACAGAAGAGTTACCCAACTGTCGGTCTTAGCTTCTTCCTTGGATGCTTTCTCCAATCAGCTGTAAACATGGAAGAACTCTTGTTAAGGGAGAGGGTCAAGGAGGGATGTCTCTCAGTTCTTGTGTTCCTGAAGGAAAGAAGGAAGTCAAGAGAGATACACAGCACAAGTTATTGAATAATAAATAAGCAGAGCAGAAATTCTAAAGAGGGACTGAAGTGGGCTGCCCCAAGGCAGAGAGCAGCCCGAGAGGGCTCTGTATTGGGGTAAAGGAGTTTTCATGAATAGTTAGTAGGTGGGTGACTTACTGTGAGCTAGTTACTCTTTCTCCCTCTCAAATCATGGTGGAGGGGATCTCCCTTTGAAAGCACCTCCTCCCAGGATTCCCATGAATGAGGGGCGGTAGTGGTGTCAAAACCATAGTGCAAGTGACAAGATAGTAACATCAGGCCTTTGGAGGATGCCGACCCATCATTAGGGCATGGATGTGGGAAACCTCTCTGGTGTGTTAGCTCCCGATGTAGGAGGAGCAACCTACCTTCAGCTTCAGGGATGTTTAACTACAGATGACATTCTGGTAATTAGGAGACCCAGATGCAGATGCAGCTGTTGGGTTCCTTGGCTACCTCATACCTAAGTCCTAACCTACCCAGTATTATGTTGACACCAGACACTGGAAATCAGCATGCTCACAGATGCGATTCACAGAGGGGGCCACTGTGGCTCCCTAGAGGGATACTGAGCGTCCCCGTCACATCTGTGATGAAGCTTCCTTCTTGCCAACGGAGATGTGTTCAGTCTGCTGCAGTTAAAATGGCTCCCCTGGATGAGCAGAGAGTGGGAGAAATCCTTAGGGTCAAGGACAACTTTACATCCAACACAATTTAAGCAAACTCATGGTTGAGACTTGTGCTGCTACCTTTTTATGTACCAACTTTCCTTGTATTACTGCCTTCCCAAGTTGTATTAGTCTCCAATATACTAATCTTTTTACAAAAGTCTTCCAAGACTACTCCTTTCAGTAGCCCTTCTGTGTGTTCCCCACATGCGGAGCGCCGGCCTCCATGCTACAGCTCCGAAAATTGAAGAGCAAATCTCTCCAGGGGATTGGTTGGAGCAGGGATTGGAGACATCGCTCCCGACCTGCAAAACCAACGCTGTTTTGCTTATGCTGTCCTAATTAGAAATCGTGTCTTTTTTTGGACAATCTCCTTGTCGATGTCTTGTTGTGAACATACATTTGACAGAACTGGAACAGACAGAAAACGGAGGAATTTATTGCAACCCACATTTATAGGAACATATGCATCTCTTACAGGAAGGATTATATCAATAAGTTTACAGATGGCTGAAACGGGAGAAAAGTCTCCTGCACGTTCTGGAGGGTAGACCCTGTTATAAGCTCTGTAGAAGATGATATGGGTAAAAGTTGCCTCACAAATTTTCAACTCTCAAGTTTTTGGACTGAACTGACTACTGACTTTGTTTTGAAAAGTGATAATATAAACTCGGGTTGTTTGTGGGAGTACAGAACACTGTGATTGTGATTGTTGGAGACAATGACTCCTTTTCCTCATAATGGGAGGCCAAGGATTCCCCCTGAGTGGAGTCTTCTGAGGCCAGTCTCTGACCATGCACTCTGAATGAGGTTGTTGATCAGCTCTGCAGTGTTGCATTCTGGGAGTTTCCTAATTCCACATATTTTCTCTGTGCTTTCTCCCTTCCAAGCACTTACTAGGCCAGACCCTGCTTAACTTCTGAGATCAGACATGGGGGGCATTCAATGTGGTATGACAACAGACTGCCTGCTTTTACTTCTAAAGGTAAATATCAATTTTGTTTCCAGATATCTGTGTTCTAGTCTGCACATCCTTTGCTTTTCCAGAAGGCATGATGGATGCCAATCCATTTTCAGTAGCAATGCAGCTACAAAACAAAGGCTCCATTTTTGTCGCTTCCTCACTGGCTGTCCCTGAGCTGTTAGAGAATGACCTTGTGCCTTCAGTGTAAGTAGCCCTCCTTCCGGAGGTGGGGCTTGCCTTTGACTTTGGTGGACAGCTATTGCTCTCTTCTTCCTCAGGGTCCATCAGTGCTTTTTATTATATAGGCTCTTCCTGCCTCCTACCCCTGATGCCACAATTATGCTTTTTAGTGTCCTGAACGCATATGCTGAAGTCTCAACACTCGCTTCTTCAAAATGCTGCCTTACTTTGAGATGAGATTGCTGAAGACATGGTTTAGATGAGACCATGACAGAGTGCGGTGGGTTTACTGGTGTCTTATGAAAGGTGGGAGTTTAGACATGGAGATAGACAGGTGAGCAGGTAGCTAGGTAAAAATCAGGGTCATGCAGACACAGCTGAGGAAGTGTTAAAGTTAGGAGAGTGGCCTGGAAAAGAGTCTTCCCTGGGACCTTCAGAGGGAGCGTGGCCCTCTGAGCCCTTGGGTTTGGGCTGAAAGGTGATAAGCTGTGGTACTTTGTTATGGTGTGTGCTAAGACAGTATCATCATTACTCTTCCTCCTAACACACACACACACACACACACACACACACACACACACACACACACACGCATGAATGCATGTACACATAGGCACACACATACATGCATAACTCTCACACATACACCTTTAGCTTTCCTATGTTCCTTTGTATGAAGACATAACAACTTAGTTCAACATCAGATGCCTAGGCTGTAAAGTGGTTTACCCTGAGCGAAGCATGCTGTATTACATTCTACTTAATCCACAACTAAGATGTAACCAAGTGAGCTCTCTAAGGACAGCTGCCTCCACTGGGCAGCCCTACCTCTGCAGAAGGCAGTGACCTATGGAGCAGCCTCAGGGAGCCTTGTATTTCTCTAACACATTTGCGCGCTAGTGGGGCCTCCAGCGTCTCAGTAAAACAGGTGTTTCTGGTCTGTGACGGGTCAGTGGACAGACATAGGGAAGTTTAACGTAGGGTTGGGACAGGGAAGAAAGACAGTGTACCCCCACATGTTCAGAAAGCTGCTTACTCTGTTGATATCCTGCCCTTCCTAAGTTGCTGGCATCGAACTCCAGCCTACTCACAAACTGATCCGCACCAGGTACAGCTTTTTATAGCTTCCTTTCCTTCCGCTCTAGAAGAATTTCCTCAAAATCTGTCTTCAGTGGCTGGAAAAGAACCTCAAACCATTTATGATTGTTTTCACTTAATTCAAACTCAAGAAGAGACTCCGCAGGCCCCTTCCGAGGCCAGGCAGTTCCAGGGGAGAGATCGCCTCTCGGAGGGCATGCATTTTGTGCACAACAGCACTTTGAAGGACTCATGCCCAGAGAGTGACATTTGTCCCTGAGAGTAAACTCTAAATTACATCACAAATTAACATTTTAAAATTAGAGCTGGCGTTTCTGACCTGCCTCCTGGCCGCCACCATCCTGCCGAAAAGTGACATCATTTATGACAGCCGCAGTTCAGAAGCCCAGTGTTTGAGGTCGTAAAACACTTTCCAGGCCTGATTTAATATCGATTTTGCTGTCAGGCTAACTTTACTTTAATATTTAAACAAATGTTTAATGTTTAAACAGTCTGATTTTCCTCTTTTCATTTTTCTGTGGCTTTAACCTGATGTTGTCTGTGTTGAACCATTTCCTTTGGGGCCAACTTCCACACTCTCCCGACCCAGCGGAAGCAGTATCCTTTCAGTTATTATCGCAATGTCTATCCTGTAGCTGAGCCTTTCTTTTTCTTTGAGATGGAGCTTCATGCCGTGTGTTATAATTCCCAGTGTACAGATGTTATGGTACTATGTTGTTACAGTGTGGGTATGTCGTTAGATCCAGGGGACCAAAGCCTTTCCTGCAAGCAGCTGTTTTCTCTCACCAAGACTTCACCTGACCAGTGTGCATGGCCAGCAACTTTGGGGAAGTAACATTTTGAACTGAGGCAGCCTATTTATTTATTTATAAATACATTTATATATTTGTTTTTCTATTTGTTATTTATTTATTTATTTATTTATTTATTTATTTATTTATTTATTTATTTATTTTGAGATAGGGCCTCATGTAGCCAATGAGGGGGCATTCAGTTCTTTAAATTATTTTTGGTCTTTATTTATCCCCTAAGAATTCATTCCATAGAGTATATGTTTATCATAGTCTTCCCCTCCCCTAGCTCCTCCCAGATCCTCCCCACCTCCCTACCCACCCAACTACATGTTCTCTCTCTCCCTTAAAAAAATCCAAGAGTTGGGCGGTGGTGGTGCACACCTTTAATCCCAGCACTTGGGAGGCAGTGGCAGGCGGATCTCTGTGAGTTTGAGGCCAGCCTGGTCTACAGAGCAAGATCCAGGACAGGCACTAAAACTACACAGAGAAACCCTGTCTCAAAAACCAAAACCAAAACCAAACCAAAACAAAACAAAGCACAGCAAACAAACGCCCAGGGCATGTGATCTGTGTTGACCAACCACTCCTGAACTTGGGGCTTGCCCTGAACTCTTGGTGCTCCAAGTTCTACCTCTCAGCTGCCAGATCACAGGTGTGGGGGCCGAGCCTGGAATCCTCTCGTTTACAAATCGAGAGGAGGTCAGGCTTACACAGGAGAGGGTGCTTTTGTCAGAAATTGACTTGCAGAACTGCGTGGGAGCAGCTCCTATCTGGAGACAAAGTTGGCACTGGCGGGAATCAGATACGGCAACGTCACAAGGAACGACAAGTTCACAGAGCGTTTGAAGCCACTTGCCAGTGGCTCTTCGTTATGTCACTTAGTTCAGTTGAGTAAATCACCCACTTCCCAGGACCCTCTTACAGAGCAGTGAAACAGGCAAAGCCATGACGTGCGCAGACCACTGGGGGCAGTATTGTGTTTCACTAGGGAGGCTCCCCCTACCCACCAACACACACCTTGGCACTCTCAGCTTGGGCATCCTACTGTGACTTTTGGAGGTTTGGGGATTTCCTCATTTCTCCATCTATAGTGATAAAGGGCAGCCTTCTTGTGCTCTGTATACTGTGGGGATGAAGCATCACTCACCAGCCTATCCTCATTTCCAGCTGATTTGTTTTCCAAAGTAATAGTCTGAATTGCCATTTAATATTTGCGCGGGGCAGTGGTTGTGCACACCTTTAATCCCAGCACTGGGGAAGCAGAGGCAGGAGGATCTCTGTGAGTTCGAGGCCAGCCTGGTCTACAGAGTGAGCTCCAAGACAGCCAGGACTATATAGAGAAACCCTGAACTTGAAATTCTAAGGCTCAAACGGACTTTCTGCTGTTGAGATCCCCAGCCTCTTCACCCTACATTCTCATTCAGGTGCATTATAAAAACATAACAAATCCTCAGCTTTAGAACGACCCCCTAAATTGCATATTCATCTACCTGAGGGTTCCATACAGAACTACCAAGTAAGGGGTTCTGGGTTAGAGAAGCAGGGGAACTGCTTTATGAAGCTAGGTTTGATCGACAGTTCATTTTTTTAAAAATGCTACTCTCTAGGGATCTTCTGTGCTCCACTTTTGACATTGGGGAGTAATTCGGCCTGTTTGTGGAACCAAAAGTAACATATTTAGCCTATTATGATGGTGTTACTAATTTTTTTTTTTAAATTTCATTAGACAACGATCAAGCAATAACCTTGTCCCTTTAGTCACAGTGTGTGGCTGAAGGAAGGTGGGGGAGGGGGAGGGGGAAAGGGAAGGGGGAGGGAGATGATTATTCTAACTAGACAAACTAGCAGCATCCTTTTTATTCTGTCACTCTCAAAAAGTCATTTCACAAAGAGGAGTTCCAAATTACCCAGAGCACCGCTGTGTGGGAGTGGGTGGGAGGTCTTATTAAACTGCAGGCCCTTAAATCCTCCCCATCCCTAATGAATCAGAGTCCCTGGATATGACGCCTTCAGTTCTTAACAGCCAGGAGCTTAAGATCCACTGCAGTAGGGGTGTGTGTGTGTGTGTGTGTGTGTGTGTGTGTGTGTTATGCATGTATGCAAGTCTGTACTGTACTAATGTCTGTATGTGTGAAGAAAGCCAGAGGTCAATGTCAGATGTCTTTTCATTTTGTTTTGTTTTTTGTTTTTCAAGGCAGGGTTTCTCTGTGTAGCTTTGCCTGTCTTGGAACTTGCTCTGTAAACCAGGCTGGTCTTAAACTCACAGAGATCCACCTGCCTCTTTCCACTGAGTGCTGGGATTAAAGGCATGTGCCACCACTGCTGGGTAGATGTCTTTCTCTATCACTGTCCACCTTATTTTTGAGACAAGGTCTTTCACCGAACCTGGGGCTTATTGATTTGGCTAGACTAACAGACTGGGGAGGCCATGGGATCTCCGTCACCCGCCCCCCACCCCCCTCCAGCACTGTGAGCGAAGGTACATGCCACCAAGCCTGGCTCCAGGTTGGGGATCCAAATTCAGGTCCTCATTCTTGCACAGCAAGAACTTTACCCTCTGAGTTATCTCCCTGCCTGATGGAAGTAGTTCTTGTCACATCCTCCCCAGATATGACAAGCAGTGGCTTCTGATGGGGAGACAAGGCCACTTTTGACTGATAGTGTCCTCGTACATCACAGATATCAGTGGCAAGTGGACCAACAATGAATGCTGTTTTCCAAATGGGGTTTCTGGCCAATGAGGCTCACCACCGCGTTGCCCGCCTCCTCTTGCCGTGCCCCAAGAACACGGCATTATTTGTGCCTTTGTCTGACCCTCCTGCAGCTTACGTCCTTCACGTTGTCTCTCTGGCTGGCTTCCGTCATAGGAAACCAAAGGCTGTCACTTCTTTCCAAACTGCTTCACTGAAGGGGAGCTGTATATGCTGCCAGCATCATGACACAAAGCACAGACAGTGTCCATCGAGTTCAGTATGAAATCCTGCTAAGAAAAGTCTCCTGGACCCAGGTGAATGTGCAGGGTAGGCAGAGGCGAGGGGAGGGAGAGACAGAAGACAGAGCATTGGAAGTGGGGGTTGTTGTGCAATGTATTGGCTCCTAGTTCAGGTCCACAGCTAGCCATCCTTTGAAAATGCACTTGCTGGGGACAAATGGCTTGTAAATGGTAAATGGGGTGTTGGTCATGAGGGAATCATTTTCTGTCCCCTTCTTGATGGCTAAATGTAACCTTGCTTCTCCTAATACCCTATTCTTAATATAAAAATGATAACTTGCGGCTGGTGCTCTGTCTGGGGTAGTCCTGGAGCGGAGCGCTTGATTGATGGCAGGCAGGGGTTTACTGGCACTATTAAAGTACCCTGAGATCGCCAAGCAAGTGAAAATAAAGGTGTAATGATTGAATTATATATTCTCTTTCTATGATTGAAAATAATATCAGACAACTGACTCCAGTGCCAGACAGATTACATAAGCACACGTTAAGTGGTAGAGTAAAAATGAGTGATTTTCCTCCTTGACTTAAACGGAGCTCTAAGTAGTCTGCCCTTGAATCCAGCAGAAAGCAATTTCCTCCTCCCAGTAACAGCTAGGGGGCATTGCAAATGCAAATTGAGTTAGCTTTGCATTTTTAATATTCCACATATCCATAACTCACCGCTGAGATTTTAGAGATGTTATTCTTGCCACTTGGCCACATTTGAATTATTTTGCACCTCTGAACTTTTGCATTAACTTTAACATTGGTGCTTAAGATATATGCTTTAATCTATCAAGAGGTCTTTGCTCATAGAAACTCTGGTGGTTGTGACCGGGGCTCCCAACAGTTCAGGACAGACTGTCATTTAGGGTGTCATGTTCTCTTCCAAAGGTGAGCTTGTTGAAATAACTCCTGCTAACATGAAGAGCTATGAACTTCAACCACGACTGCATGGAGCCATCTAATGAACAAGTGTGGGCTAGGCGTCCACCCGGGCGTCCACCCGGGCCAGGATGGTGGGTAAAAGCAGCTCAGGGCTCCACTGTGGGCAGAGAATTTCATCACCTGTTGATCAACAGTAGCCTAATTCCTTTTTGAAAATCCACTTTTGTAATTCATAACAGGGTTAAATTTACCTTATTGGCAGTGGATGAGACTGAGAAATGGCAGGAAATAAGGACTCAGCATGTGGGCTTCTCAAAGGAGATTTGCTCTTCACAAGAGCCCTGGATGTAATTTTGATAGTTCTCATGTTGCACCTCAAAGGTGGCTGAAGAACTCCCCTGTGGCCTTTTGGGTTGGCCTTGGAGGTGTCTTGATGGGATTGAAACATGAAAAGAGAGAACCAGGAACCAGGGGGGTCCCAGGGAGGTCAAAGCAATTGAAGGATAAAGTGTGAGTGAGGATTTCTGAGAGAGTCCTAGAAAACTGCAGGTTTATAGGTGGGAAAGAAGAAAGGCTATGTACAGTTAGGTCTCAAGCATGATTCGCTGTTATTTTGACATTCCTGTTTGAAGTATTTTGATTTAAGAGGAATATTGCCTCTGTGTAGGCCACCTGTAGAACAAATGATGGAATTATTTAATCATGCTGGAATTCTTGACTCTCCAGTGATGTGGACCTTCTATTGGACTCCAGAGGAAGGGTCCATTCACTTCCCCTTCCACTCAGTCTTCCCTTGCTATTCTGCCTCATTACCAGATGGTCTCTCCAGTTTCTCTGGTAACCTCTTTCCAGATCTGAAGTCAAGTATCACATTACACACGGTACAGCATCTTTTATGTTATCTGTGTTGTTCTTTATTTGCTTGGTTTTTTGAGACGGGGTCTCACTATGCAAACCCAGCTAGACTAGAACTCCATATGTAGACCGTGGTGATGATTTTCCTGCCACTATCTCCCGAGTCATCATGCCTGGCACATTCTTTTGTTCAAACCAGTTTGTTGAGTGTCTGTATGTCAGACACTTCTGAATGTCATGGATATACTGGTAAGTGACAGAAATGAATGAGAAGGAATATTATGGAGCGAGATAATAAGTACCACAGCATGGTTACAAAGGGTAAGAAGGGGAGCTCCAAGCCGGGCGGTGGTGGCGCACGCCTTTAATCCCAGCACTCGGGAGGCAGAGGCAGGCGGATCTCTGTGAGTTCGAGGCCAGCCTGGGCTACCAAGTGAGCGGTGGGAGTAGGACTTTTGGGGAAGGGGGAGGCGGGGCCAAAAACTTGCAGGAAGGGAAGCGGCGAGCCACACAGGTGTTCATCTCTAGAGCTCTCCAAACAGAGGGAACAGCCATGCCAAAGTCTCCAGAGAAGTCAGTCAAGGAACACCAAGGAAGACAATGTGACTTGAATTGATACGGGGCAAAAACTGCAGAACCTATTGGGCAGACTCTGTAGGCTCCTGAGAGCATTGCAAGGTCTTTGATTTCTACAACATTTTTTTTTTCTTATTTTTTTCATCAAAGACAAATGATACAAACACGAAGTCCTTGGGTGACCTTCTCTATCTAATATATTCGGATGACCTATAATTAATATACAGATTATTTATAAGCACCTGTCACAGGCTCAGAACGCTTGTTCTCCTTAGCAGCGTAAACTCCTTTGAATAGCATTCTTTTCATTCCATTTTTGACAGTTTATCCCCATAGGAGATGCGTGCATCCCAACCCATGTCTGCACTTACCATTTCTATAGTGGATATTTTATCCTGTGTATAATACCATAGATAAGAGAGAATTTTTGTTAGATGTATGAAAAAAATCAACATGTTATTATCGGGTACACTCAAGATATCTTTAAATGGCAACAGGTTGACTGAGTGATTCAGAGCATATCCTGCTCTTCCAGAGAACCTGAGTTTGGTTCCCAGCACCCACATGGGGCAACTCACTACTGTCTGCAACTCCAGCTCCCAGGAATCTGATGTCTCTGTCTTCCATGGGCTTACACACGCACATGCTCACACACACATGCTCACACGTGCACATGCATTCTCACACACACATACACACACAATTAATCAAATACTTTATTTTTTTTCAATGTATAACCTGGGCTAGCCTTGAATTCATGATTGTCTCTTTCTATTTGGCACATCCTACTGACATGTGCCGCCACCACCACAATTGGTGATATATTAAAAAGTATATCATTTAAATATTTATGTACTGCAAGGAGATGAAGGCATTAAACAAGGCAACCTCAAATGTAGTTTAGAATTGCACACCGTTATTTTTTGTTTAAAATCTTATTATTGGTAAGAAAATTATAACAACTAGAAGACTCAAGACCTGTATTTGTGTACATTATAACATACATTCAATGCTGTGTCATGTTAGATGCTTATAATTCTGTGAAAGGGTGAGACAGACAAGTACTGCTGTCACCATACTTCAGAGGTTGCAAGACTTATCCAAGATCACACAGTAGTGAGGAGAGGCAGGCAGGGTTCGAACCTAAGTCTTCTGACCTTAAAAAGCCATTCCTGTGTTGAGTCGCCCATACTCAACTCACACAGAATGAATGGTTGAGATCTTCGGTTCCACATTAAACTCAAATACTATGTTTATAGCACACACTGTAAGTGTACTCCAGAAATAAAGAGTAGGGGACATTCCTGGAGTCTGGATTCATCTCCGGGTAGAATCCTGGAAGACACTGAAGGATGTCCAACCTCTGGCACCAGAAAGGCCAACCTGGTGAAGTACCCTTGACAGCAGGTTAGACCAGGAGGGTTGGCTTTGTCATGAGGCTTCAGATCTTCCTTGCCAGGAGCTTATTCAAGTGCCCCAGTGGCCACAGTACCTTCAAATCCATCCTCCTGTCTATGCAGGGACAAAAGCTGAGTCCAAGATAACAGAGAACAACCATCCACAGCCTGTTCAGGAGGGCAGGGCCTTCTCTGAACTCTTGGGCTGATTTGATCCAGATTCAATCAGCATTGAATCCCGTGCAGGTCATTTACCCACCAACCCCACAGCTCCCCAGAGTTTTCTTGAGTGTGAGCAGCAGGAAATATTAGATAGAAGGATTTAATTGTGGAGATAAACAGATAGAAAATAAAGGATAGCCTCAAGAGAGCCTGGAACCTATTCCAACGAGCCCCGACTGTCTCTGCCCCAGGGTATTTATAGAGACACCAAGGGGTGGAGCAAAAGACCTCCTCCCCCAACACAGCCAAGTGCAGACCATCTCAGACACCTGCACTCAGGCCCATGGTCCTAATCATCCTCTCTATGAGGACCTGCTGGGTAAAGCCACGAGGAACCTGAAAACGGGCTCCCAGAATCCCAGAGTGAGGAATGATGCTGTGTAATAGCCCTGTGCTGAGACCGCTGTCTCTGTCACATAGGTGGTCATTCTGCTGACATAGAAAGAATTAAGATAGTTGTCCTAAGTTTACTCTCCATCCAGGACCACACAAACACAAAGGCTACCACCAGTCTCTGCCACTACTAGCACCTTCTCCTACCTATGTAGCTACTTCCCAGGGCACAAAGGTTGTTAACTAGACCAGAGCCCACATTTAACCCCTATAGCTCCCACGACTTGGTACCTTGAATTATAAACAATTGCGCCCCCCACAACTGTCCGTGACAGCCTTGTAAGTAAAAACATGTTATATTAAAGATAAAACTTGACTAATAGTCCCTTTACTCTACAACCTGCCCTTTTAGTGATAAAAATGAATTATTGATCAAAGAAACAATAAACATACAGTGCTAGGGATCAAAATAATACTGACACAGTCCAAGCTGTGTAATCTACAAAGTACTCAGAGGTCATTTAAAAACCATCAGAGCTTTTCATCTTAGGGTACCACCATTACTTCTTATGTTAAAGGTTGTTAGTCTAGTGAATTGTGTAGGGTGGGGTAAAACAACTCTTACCTTCTGTCCTCATTGGAGAACAGTGTGTGAACCACCCAGAAGCCCGTGCTTTGCTGTCCATTAAGGATCTAGACATATTTGGCCAAGGAGAGATTTGTTGAATAGCTTCCACCTTTAAGTGCAGGGCATAATGCATGGTGACATCATTATACCTTGACAAATAGAAATTATATCAGGCCTTCCTCCTCCCTTTTCATTACTGAGGATGATTTATTTTAGTGGCTTTCAATTCATAAACCTATGGATTGTCTGTAAAGTTAAAACCCTTTTAAATTTGCAACATGCAATAGGGGTGGTTAATAGCATTCATGAGCCATGCTATATAATGTTATTGGCGCCGCTTTCTCTGTAAAGGTGCATTATAAACAGGAGCTGGAAATTTATAGCAAGCAAATTTGTGAGCTGCATATGCCTGCTCTTATTTCCCAACCAGCCATAATGCTAAGTTATCATAAGTGACGTGACACGTGACCCTGTTCCATTTCATCTTCATCAAATGCGGAATGATATTGGAAGGTCTTGGAATGAAAACTTACAGAGTCAATAAAATTGTTTGTATCAGGAAAAATCAGTGCGGCCTCTCTTATCACCTTTGTTCTCCCAGCAAATCCTATGTTTGTGGCTCTAGGAGTTGATTATTTTTAGTAGATGTGCCCTGCAATGCCTGGGAATTTCCATGAAATGTTCTGTTATTACCCAAGATGCCATTTCCCTTGCCTACCTCATGCACTGGGGCTTATGAATTAGAATGCATGAAAAGAGGAGCGTGTATATGCTTGGACGATCTATTCCCCAGCTTAGATTACAATTACAAAAGAAGCCCTTGGAGCTTGTGTGTGTGTGTGTGTGTGTGTAATAACACATGCTTGTGAGGTGTATGAGGAGATGAGATGGCAGGGGGTAGAAGAGAGGATGAACTTTGGAGAATACATTAGTGATAGCCTAAATACAAAATAGACTGAGGAGGACATTTTTTTTTCCTCCATCAATTCATTTATGTTGAAGAGAGGATGAAATGAGATAAAGGCATCTGAAGGAAGAAAACAGGCTGGGAAGCGATTGAGGAAAGACAGAGCAGAGGACTGGAGCCAGGGACACCAAGCAGCATCTTCAAGCAGGCTCTGGGGGAAGGACACATTGGTGACTGAGAGCTAAGAAAGGGGGAGGCTGGAGAAAGCTTGGTGTCGCAGTGAGAAAGACCAGGCCCTTCCCAGGCATGGAGTGGACAGGCAGGGTGAGCCTCCGGGCACGCACAGCGTGGAGGAAGTGGTGCAGAACAGTTTTCAGATGGAACATAACTTAAGGCTAGGGTAGAGTCCAGAGCTGAGGGTGTTCATGGCAGGACAGCATCAGGGTGGCACCTTCTTACCATCTCTGTGTTCAAGTGGCTTGCTGGAGAGCCTCAAAGAAACCAGCAAGCAAACCCACCCAAGCCCTGACCCCATGCACTCTGTAGTGGAATTCCTGTCCTGAAGGGAAGGTGATTAATATCATAAATAGCGTCCTGTGAGCAAATGTGTTTTGCCAGGACATCTTCTGTAAGCTGCCTAAACCCCTGTGACACAAGGATGTTCCTAAGCCAGCGAGTCGTCCCCATATTCCCTGTGCCTTATCAACACACCCGTTTCTGGGAAGATGACGATCCTGCCCCATGGTGTTTGACGTGTATGGAGCACGTCTTACTTTGCAAGTACGATTATCAAGTACTACTGCATTTAGTGTAAGACCACTCCCTACCTCCCTGCTCTTGACTCCTGTACCATCTCAGCTACCACAATATAGATCTTTGGAGCATCCTACATGTGCATTCAACATATACTCCACTGTAGCATACAGTTTTTTGACTAAATTTTATTTTAGTTTTCTTGTTTGTTTTTTCTCCTTGGGTCCTATTGTTCTAGAAGTAGAATGTCAAAAAGCTGTATGAGAAATTTACATATTACATAATAAAAGTTAAGCTCCAGGTGAAATCATTAGAGCGTCACTTGACTCAAAATATAAAGAATCAAGGGTCCAGGAGAGCAACACAAATATCGGGAACTTATAAAATCAGACCAGGAGAAAAGGTTAAGGAAATTGCTGTGTAGCTTTGAAAGGGGAATAATGACCTATAATAATATAATAATGATATAACAGTGCTCAAGGCAGTTTCTAAGACCTGATGACTATCATAAGAGAAAAAGCCCAATCCACTTGTCCTTGCACTCATTAGACCCAAACCTCATGGATTTTTTTTTCACAGAGAAAGATTTTGGGGTGTTTTCTTCTCATTTATTTACTTCTTTGGGGTTGATGAAGGTGGAACATGGAGAGGGTGTGGCAGAGGGTAGGCAGTTCCAGGCAGCAGACCCCATGAGCAGACTTTGAGCCATGGGACAGGAAATTTGAGCTGTCAATGTTGACATGGGGCTGGATGATTTCTGGGCTTTAAAAATAAACTCACCTTAAAAAAAGATCACTTCACTCAAAGTTCAGCAATTTATTTAAAAGTGGAGCTTTCTGTCTCATCCTCCGCTTGCTCCCCTGGGCAGTTGGGTCAGGAACAATTGTCCATTCGGGGTTTGCCTTGGGTCAGTGTGTCATTGGGCAGATCCTGAGGTTTGGCCCTGTACTCCAGCCCAGCACATGGCCCAGGGAGATTTCTGGAGAAAGGCTGCTTGAGTTGGACTGAGTACTCAGACTTTGCAGTTTCTGAGTGAGATCACAGAAGATATTAAAGTTTTGTCTTGCTACACTTTCAGGAGCAGAGTCTAAACCCAAGGTGTTGGCTGTCTGCAGAACTAAAGGTGTGGAGGGAAAGCTGTGGATCAGACAGGAAGAGTTTGTTTCGACTTTGTGAAAAGCAAGAAGTGTAGCTTGTAAACATCCAGAAAATGGCAGGGGTTGGTTTTTCTGTGGCAAGCATTCCAAAAGAAACTAAAATGACTATTAATGTATCAGTGTTATGGGTTTTCTTGCATCTCCCAAAGATCTTGAAATCCTATCCCTAATACCTGTGAATGTGGCCCTGCTTAGGAATGCAGTCTTTACAGATGGTGAAGTAAAGATGAAGCCATCAGGGTAGGTGTCAATCAAATGCTTGATGTTCTTAAGAAAATGGAAAGTTGGGCATGTAGAGAAACCAAGAGAATGCCATGGGAAGTTTGGAATCATGTAACCAAAAAATGCCAAGGGTGACCAGGCAGCAGAACTACCAGAATTCAGAAAAAACGATGGCCCTTCACAGCCCCCAGACTCAACCAGCCTTGTTGATGCCAGGCCACAGTATGGACCTCCAGCCCCCAGAACTGTGGGAGTAAGTTCCATTGTCCAAGGCACCCAGGCTGAGCTATTCACTACGGCGACTCCAGTAACCAAAGGCATGGGGAACCGACCATGCTTTGTCCTCGTAGGTGGTCTAACCTTGGCTGTGGGTGTAAGCTTTGGAAATGGGCACTTCTTTTCTCCTAGTGTCAGAAGTTCACAGCACATGTCCCACAGGAATGCTCCCCTTGCCTCCCTCTACCCTGTATCCCACACTGAGCTCCTTTCTGAGCTGAGTATTTTCCAAGAAAGTGACAGATTTTTATCTTCCAAATGGTTTTTGATGTCTGTCATCTTTTCATTTGGAAAGAGCTGCCAGTATGGGCATTGACATGAGGTACCAGTTTGGTGTTCCATCTTTGGGCAACTCTTTGGAAACAGGGTGGCATTTGTAAACAATGAGTACCTAAGTGTCATTATTACTTTCCTCCATGGAAAATGACTTCAGGGTACCAAATTCTTTTCTTCATCTCCTGATGAATAGCAAACTCAATCATTCTTCTGTCTATTCAATAGCAAAAACAAGCATTGTGTCAGAACTGAAGTCAGGCAGAGAGGTAGTGGCTATAAAGGGGTAGCTGTGGGCATATTGCTTTCAATCTTTATATATTTATGTACAGCTCTTGTATTTTCCCCGGAAGAACTTCCCAGAGACAAAATGTCAAAACAAAGTTAATTTGCAGTTTCTCAGCTGTACCCCCCACCTCTTGATTCCATTCTCCTGAGACGTTCCTTTGTGCATCTTCAGGCTGCCAGATGTTTGTTAGCTCCGGCTCAAACTCTAATTCATTGCTGTCAGGGTTTGGGCTTTGGCAGCTGGAGCCCGAAAGCTTTGAGAAATCTCTTTGGTTCATTAAGCAAATCTTCAAGGCCACATACAGTTCTGGCTCAGTTAAAATGCCCATCCCTTTAAGAACGCCCTTCATCACGGTAACCCCGGGCTCCACAGGGGCCTTAGAGAATCATGGCTGCCAACTTGGCTGTTGATTAAGCTTACCACTGGTGGTCCAGCCCCCATGGATGTCTCAGTGGGACTGCCTTTCCACATGGGGTGCCTTTCCACATGGGGTGGCCCTCCTCTTTGCTCATTGCAGTCTGTTGTCTAGGTGGAGAGGGCCCCAGGACCTCAAGAATGAGGCTCTTTACAGACAAGCCTAGATACCCATGCCTTCTCTCTCTAATTTGTTGCCTGCTTGTTCTGGAAAAAAATGGCCAGGTGCCTACATCTGTGCGCTGCTTGAGGTGCCCTGGTCCTGCATGTGTCCACGACAGGTGCTCACTGCCTGGCTTTTCCGTTCTGTTTTGGCATACCTGACCATAAGTAAAACCACAACTCACATGTGTTTTTGAGCCCAGCAAGACCACCAGTTACCTAGCTGATCAACAAACATTCTTCCCTCTTTCTTACTCACACACGCCATTTTGGTGCAGGTCAGCAACCGGCTACCCAACTCTCTTGCTAAACTAGGAATGGTCACGTGATGCATCGCTAACGGATGAGATGAATGTAAAAGCCCCCAGGTGAGAACAGTTTGGAAGAGAAAATTTTTCATTTGGCAGTTAATGCTTTCTCACCTTCCTCATCCTCCAGGGGAGCCTGTGGGTGTGACGTCACAGCAGGACTTAATGATCAAACCTGTGCTGATAGGGACATGTCATGCTAGTTTCCTTGTCAAGCCTGACACAAACTAGAAATATCCGGGAAGACGAGACCTCGACTGAGCCATTGCTGCTGTCTGATTGGCCTGTAGGCATGTCTGTGGAACTCTTTAAGTTGCTAAATGATGTAGGAAGGCCCAGCCCACTGTGATCTGTATGATCGCTAGGCAGAGCTGTATAGACAAGGAGCTGGGCAAACCCTAGCAAGTAAGCCCGTAAGCAGCACTCCTCCGTGGTCTCTGCTTCAGTTCCTGTCTCCAGGTTCCTGCTTTGGGTTCCTGCCCTGACTTCCCTCAGTGACGGACTGTTACCTAGGAGTGTAATATTAAATATCTCCCCCAAGTTGGTTTTGATCAGTATTTCAGTATCTTATCAAAGCAGCAGGAGGCATACCAGGGCAGGAGTTCAGTAGCCCTGTGTGGCTAGTGAGTACTTGAAATGTGGCTCGTGTGACTCAGAAGCCGTGTGTGGATGTTTCTTGTATTGCTACATTCTGCAAGGCTTGGTTCTGGAAACCTGACTGGGATAACAGCGGAATGAAGGAAGGACAGATGCATGGACATGGCTTCCGAAAGCTGGGTTGGATGAGCTGTGCTTGTTCTTCATTGGAGAGCACAGGCAAGTGTGTCAGTGCTTTCTTATGCAAGAGGATGAAAGCAGCACTCTCCGGGAGCCACATGGGCAGGCAAGAGGAGCCCACAGGCCTGTGTTAGTGTGGCCACTGAGCAGTGCTAACCGGTTGTCACATAAGGAAACGAGGCCCAGTCCAGCTGTGTCTCTGTTAATGGGTTCGTGCCAGGGGAGTTGCATATGATCATACAGGATACTCTGAGCAAATGCTCCAAATCTAGGTGTAATCCCCGGCCAAGCCAATTCTACCAGCCAGCCGAGAAAAACAAGGCTTGCCCTTCATTGAGGGATTTGGTGCTTCATTGGGAAGATTTTCTTCCACAATTGGCATTTTGGGCTTTTCTTCTTTTACTTTAATGTTTTCAAATGTCCTAGTTAGAAGATTTAATAGGCACATAACAATTATGCATATTTATGGGGGTATGGTGTGATATATTGATACAAATGTAAAACATTTAATGGTTTAAAAAAATAAGTGTAGGGCCAGGGACATGATTTGGTCATTAAGGGCTAAAGCTCACAGCTGACAAGATAATAAGCATGTCCATCACCTTTCATTTTTGAGTGTTTGTCCGTCCATACAGAAATGTATCTTTGTATTCAAACACAGTTTGAATCTAAGCTCTGCTGATAATCAAGGAATGTAGCTCGTTTCTCTGCACCTCCATTTTTATTTCCCCCATTTCTAATATAAGAATGACAGGATGGCCGTGAGGGCTAGGTTCACTGGGAGATCATGTATAATGCCACCAAGTGGCGAGGTTGTCAGCATTTGTTAGTTTGTGTCCTGTTGCTATGATAAACATCAGGGCCAAAAGCAACTTGTTTCATTTTATACTTCCACACTACAGTCGGTCTCTGAGGGAAGTTGAGGCAGGGACCTGGAGGCAGGAACTGAAGTGGAGGCCTTGGACGAATGCTGCTTACTAGACCACTCAGCTTGCTCTCTTACACAACCTAGAACCGTCTGCCCAAGGATGACACTGCTCACAGTGAGCTGGGTCTCCCACATCAATCATCAAGACAACGCCCCACAGACTGCACTCAGGTCAGTCTGATGAAGGCACTTTCCTTAGATGAGGTTTGCTCTTGCAAGATGTCTCTAGTTCATGCCAAGCTGACAAAAATAACTAGTGCACAATGTCAGTTCCTTTCTGTCCTTCCTCCTAGTGCTGGGGATGAAATCTGGAGTTTTGTACATGCTGGACAAACGCTATTCCTGTAACTTGCACCTCCAGCCTCTAGATAATCTTTCTTAGATAATCTTTCTTAAGGGAGAAACATCTTGGTAGCAGTTTTGGTTGGGATAGCGATGACTCTTTCAGTGTTGATGAAAAAACCTTAATCTCCAAAGCAGGGACTCTGGATCCTAAAGCTTTATGAGGGTGAGGGGTTATCCAAGGCAACATGTCCCAGGGGTTCTATAGAAGACACCAGGTTACCAAGTTCTCATCTTGGAAGAGTCCACTTTCCCAGAGACACTTATCCATCCTCTGTGGATATTCGGAAGGATTTGGAAGTCAAGAGCAAATGGGACGATCTTTTGAGAACTCGTAAGAAATAAAGGGAGGCACAAGCCATGTGTTTAAACGATAAATGTTCCCCCAATAGGCCAGGTAATGGGACACTTGATTCCCAGTTGGTGGTGGCATTTGGGGAGGTTGAGAAGGTGTGGCCTTGCAGGAGGAAGTACGTCACCAGGGGTCGGTTTTGCGATTTTGTAGCCTTGCTCTAGCTCCAGTTCACTTCCTCTGCTTGGTGCTTGCATTGAAGACGTGAGCTCTGGTTCTCTCCTGCTGCCGTGCCCGCCACTTATTGCTGTGCCTCCCAGCCGTGATGGACTCAACCCTTTGAAACTGTAAGGCAGAATAAACTCTTCCACAGTTGCCTTGGTCATGGGGGTTTATCACAGCAACAGAGGGTAACTAATACAGGAAGGCTCTTCCTCTAGTGGGAAGCCCGCCATCTTCCATGAAGGACTTGGAGCAGGTTGCAGGCCCACCGTTCACCAGGTTCACGACAGCGTGACTTTAGGTAAGTTACTTAAGACCCTGCCTTCTTAATCTCATTTCAAGATGAGGGGTTCTCATGGCTGCCTTCAAAATTAGGTCCAAGTATTAGATGAGGTCACCCACCCTGAAACACTAACACACATTGCTCCAACTCAGCCACTCTTCTCATGTTTCCTACTAAACAAGAACCAAGCTTCACTCTCCAGTGGGAGTAGACCTGTCCAAGAGGCTGTTCTCGGACATGTGTAAGAATGTTAGAGACTCTTAAGAGTCCCTCTTCTGTGTATGCTTTTGGCTCCTCAAATGTAGGGATTGTTATTATAATCTTGGACTTGTCTTCACCTGTAGAAACACGGTGTCCAAAACTTTTGTGCAAACTGCACATTTTTTTCGTATTTTGAGACTCAAGCCACACTACTACTAGGTCTCTCAAGGGAACTCTGCTGGTGAGGAAAGTTCTTCTGTGAACTTGCTAATGATGGGCTCTGGCTCAAGCATGTGAGGAACGGGTGGTTTAGAGAATCCCCTGTTGCTGGATCCTAATCTTATTGGCTCATAAGGAACTACATCATGTGCATGCCTTGGCAACTTGTTTGAGCCAATTTCCTCCACCCTACGGGCCTGTCCCACTACAATCCCCCTGACCTGAGAGGAGGGCTTTCTGAGACACAGAGTCACAGCAAAGCTCTAGCACCAGAGTTGATGGCTGCCCCATTTTCAGAGTCCTCTCGTATGTTTAGTCACAAGTGTGACAATGATATCACCAAGTAAACTCTTCCAAATTATCTGGCTGAGAGCAACCATAATTGAATTCAAGTGTTCCAGACTTTGAAGGACATGAACTTTTGTGTCTGCGTGAATGTGTTGGGGAAGTGAGTTCTGAACATAACAGATCATGTTTGTGCCTGGTTCACATCTTTGCTGCAAATCACCTCTCATGACTTTGGTTACATTTCCTAACAGGATAAATGCGAGACTGTACTCATAAGTGCACGATGCAGACAAATATATATACATTACATTAGCTCACATGATGCTTCCAGCCATAATAAAACTACACTTGTGTGTGAGAGACAAATGTACAATTATAGCTAAACTATCTGCTACAGTAGGGCTTGCTTTAGTTTTAGGTAAATAATTGGGTCCCAAACTGCTTTTAGAGTAAAAAAAACTTTTTCCCTCTCTGCGATCAATGATTACTTTAACTGAGGGATGAGAACAACAGAAAAGTAATGACTCACAGGAGCTGTACAAGGGTGGGCAATGCTGAAATCATGGGCTATGTTTACTCATTTATTCGTTTCTTTGTTGGCCAAATCTCTCCTCTTTTGCAGACTATTTCCACCCAATGACTCTTGCATCATTTAAAGAAGGCTGGCAAGAAGCCTGTGGGCCTTGTGTCTGGGTTGAACTTAGCATGGTGTTTGGGGTGTGGCCCTGCATTTGCATCAGTAGGGAGTAGGTCACGGTGGACTTTTGTGTCACATCTGCTAAAAACCGGAGACTCGAGCTTGTTAACCTCAGCAGTTCTTCTTTAGTGAAGTGGTGCTATTTCAGATGCCAGGCATGTGAGGGAGAGACGCAGAGGCAGGTGAGTACCTGTACTCTACTCCTCCACCAATGTCAAAGAAAGAATAGAGTCCATTCCTCTGCAGATCCAGTTTGGGAGCAATGTGAAGAGCTGGTCCCTCATTTCTCAGCATCTATTTCCACCTTCGTTGTCTGCAGACCCTGCTTCAGCGGGGCTCCCCAGGTGCTCCGTAGTTGGTAAGGGAATAAAATAAGTTTCCAAAACCCTGCAGAGGAAACGGCAGCTCCTGGTCTCTCTTTTCACCTCCCCGTGTGCTGGTGACCACTGAGCAGGAGGCGATGCTCAGAGGAAGAGTAAGCAGCCCCACAGGAATTGCAGGTAGGGTGGCAAGAAATGGGCAGGTCTCCAGTGAAGTGGCTCTTAACCACCCTCCTCAGAATGCCCCGCTCTCCCCGGCGGCCAAGTTTGGTGGAAGCTCATTGTAAGCACTGCATAGACTTGATTATGTCAATTTAAAAGTCAAGATAATTTGTATATTGATACAAATAAAAAACTATTATTTGTTATAATGTACATATATTTCTACTCTTATTTGAAATATTTGTATATTGATACAAATGTAAATTTTTATCTGTCATATTGTATGCATGTTCTACTTCTGTTTAGGATATTCTGTATATTGATATATATTTAAGATTATTGTCATATTGCGTATCGCACTATACATTCCTACCTCTGTTATAAATATCTTGTGTATTGTCACAATTTTGAAGTCATCGTCCTTTACCGTACATGCGCTTATAGACTGTTTACCTTGTTTACATGAAGCCTTAGTCCTTAGGTTATTTCGGTAGATAAGACTTATAGATTTATAGTCACCTATGCTTGTCATCTCTATAGTTATGTTAGTTAGGTTATCCAAATTTACAGATACATAGGTCAGATGGATAGGTAATCTTCAAACACTTCATAGACCTAGAAAATATGGCATTTAAATAACTTAGAATTCTGTTGATGTGAGACACAATTGCTCCTGGCAGCACCAATTTGATCCCGAGAGAATGTTGGGCTTCTAAGACATTTCCATTTGGAAGTTTGTCTTCTTGCCACAAAATGGCCTATTGGGCAAAGAACTGCCCTTGCCTTGATGGCTGACAGTACAAATGCAATGCTGTCCTTTCTGGACAAGCGGGACACAAGGAAAGTGACCACTATACTCTGCCAAGACAGGGTAAGATGGTCTTTCAGAATTCCTGCTTCTGAAAATGGTCTGTCAGATACTCTAGGCCTGTAGCCAATTTGAATGCACCAACAATGCTGAGAAACATTGGGTGACTGTCCAGGCTGCCAGCTGTCTCTGTCTACTCTTGTGAGATTCCTGAAAGTTGCTTGCATCCATCTTCCATTTCTCAGGTACCATTATATTTCTTCTCAGGTCTTTGATGGGATTGAAGACTAGCAGTTATAGTTACAACTTAGTATATATACATACATACATACATATGTATGTATATATGTATATATAAAATCTTAGATAGAACATATTAAGTATTAGATTCAGGTTCTTTAGGATAGGACACCTTTTAGAATGATCTTTGTAGCATGCCATTTACCCATGCTCTAGTCTTTCCTAGATTTTAGTATGTGTTTCTTGCTTGATATTGTTCGCATTGGTTGTAGTTCCATCTTATCTAGGTCATTATCCCTCATTTCCTCTGATAATATTTAATAACCATTCCTTTGTATATAGTCTTGTATTAAGTTAGAACCTTCTTATTTAGACAAAAGGGGGAGATGTAGTGGGTAGCCATTCCAGCTTTGATCTGGAAGTTCCAATCCCCATTGAGTCTTCGGTAACTACAAGGCGGGGCCAAGAGAGGACCCTGAAGACCTGAGATCCAAATGCGCCAGCTCTCTTGGTTCCTGGACCCTGGAAGCTGGAAGTAGACCGAGCAGAGTTCTCCAGAGAACACCGCCGGACTGTGCTACACCTCTCCCAGACTCTGTAAACTATCCATTCACTTGTAAGTTACCCCACAAAATAAACCTCCCTTTTTAACTACGTGGAGTGGCCTTAATAATTTCACCAATAGTAGTGGGTTCATCAATTAGAGATGAGTTTAATACTGTGTCCATGTAGCACAGTAGTAGTAGTAGTAGGTTCACATCTGGAGCCTCTGAGCTCTCCAACCATGGGTTCTTGGCCATATTTACAGTAGCAGGCATACACTTTCTCCTTTGTAATGGGCTTGAATCCAATCAGAAAGGGTTTAGTTACTTACTTTATTCACTTCTATGACTACTTTACCCATGGAGATATCTTGCCACACTGGACATTATTACAGGTTACAGGGTTTGCAGTTTAGTAAGACTGTTGATGAGTTCCCCTCTCCATCCCCAGCAGCCTGCGTAGCACCTTCTGGCACTATGAAAGCTAACTATTAGAAGTTTCTTGGTTAGTACCAGTTTGACTTCTCCATGTCCTGTGACCAAGGTGTGTGTATATTCAGCAATAGGTTCTTACCACTAAAATCTGGTGGGCAACCAAAAGCAACAGAAATGACCTGGGTTGTCTGTGGGTTCCCAGGATACCCCTCCCAAACAACTGACGGGAGGTAGCCCACATCTGGCAGTGGGCTCTTTATTTGAAAGCTCTTAGTTGTAACATTGGTCCATCTTCTCCCTTTGTGATTGTTACTCATTTTAACCATGAACCACCATGAAAACACACCACTAGGTGTATCTATAATGGTTGAGCTGAGGAGAGAAGACATGTCCTGAATGTGGGAAGTACCACTGATGGCTGGGATGGGAGTCGGGATAGTGAGGTGGAAGGGAGCTGAACACTGGCCTTTACCTTTCTCCGCTTCCTGACTATGGATGCGATTGGTGACCTGCCTCACCCTCCTGCAGCATGCTTTCTCTGCGGTGATAGGCTGTCTCCTCTCACCTGTGAACTGAAAGATGCCCACCCTCCCTAATGTGGCTTCTTCTCAGGGATTTGGCCACAGTAATGAGGAAAGTAATGGGTAGATCTTCTCTATCACCTAAATGGCCAGTTTCATAAGGCAGTTTTTGTTTTGAGTTTTTCAGCGCATGTGTTTTTGGAGTCTAGTGTGTGTTGAAGAAATACTTTTCACATCATTTGTCACTCAGGAGATAAAGTTCCAAGTTACTAAGGTGGTACAATAAGCGTAGAACAAGGGAATATAGCCCTGATAACACATGGGCTCTTAGCTACCTTGTTTTTTGTTGCTAATGTCCTCTATGAATGTTCTACACTATGGACAGTAGGGTTATTAATGAGATTTGTTCTGACAGTGCTAAGCATGGAATTTGAAAAATTTGTAAAATAAGCATATATGAAATTATTTTTAAAAACCTGGAAGCATTTTTATACTTGAATAAGACTCATGATCCTTTAAAAGATATATTCTGTGTGAGGGCAAATATGCTTTGTATTTTAGACCAAAGGCAACATAAACATTCTAGGATATACTTCCTTTGTCTCCTGTTTGTTAACTAGACAATACTTATTTCCCCAGCTTGTGTATAAGAACATCATTCATGTGTTGGTAATGGACAATTCAGTCGAATTCCTTTCTTATAATTATTAGGAATATTTCACATGTAGAGCAGAATGTTATATGCTGGGACTTATTAGTTTACTTTCAAAGGAATGAACAGTGACTCTGGGGGACATGGGTAGCTCATGTGTTAGGAGAACTTCGATCTTAGCAAAGATGCTGTGTAGCTGGAAATCCTTTTTGAAGGCCTGCCATGGAACTGACTAGGGCAAGCCCAGAGCTTTGGGGACGTGCATTCTAAGGAGGGCGGGAGAAGATGCAGGCCGATGGGCTGGTAAAGTGCCCTGCGTGATGACTTGAGCTCTCTGCTTCAGAAGAAAACTGGGGAGAAGCCCAAAGGCTGTGAACAGATCCTGAAACAAGTCTCTTCGTTACGAAAAGGAACACTACCGGAAGGATGGAAAGAAGATGATGTGAGGAAGGAGGGAAGGAAACAGAAAGGGGAAAAGGAGGGAGAAAAGCAGGAAACAGAAAGTCCGGGTCCAATTTTCATTCCCCATGGAAGTGTTTCCAGCAGCACAGGAACTCATTCTGGGGAGAAGAGATCAACAAAAACAAGCAGGAGAGAGTTTGCTCTCTGTAATCTGATGGTCCACAGCTCCTGCAGGGCTTGCGGTAGAGAGAGCAGGAGCCTGGCACTGCCCATGGATGGGCTTCCGAAGGCTGAATTGTGTGCTGAGCAGAACCGAGGCCATCCTGGCCAGCCTCCAGGGTCTCAGGTACCACTTTCTCATCTTCACACGTGAATTGGATTTTAGGCCCCAGGACATCAGCCCCGCTGGGAGTCACCAAGGATCGCAGAGTTATCAAAGTCAGAAAGTTTTAAGCCTTTTCTATTCCCTGCTCAGCAGTAAAATTGGCCCTTTTAAACAAACAACCATTATTTTGGAAAAAGCCAGGTTAAACTGTTAGATGTGGCGCTGCAGTGTCTGTGAGAAGAGAATGGTTTTGTTGATCTGAGAAGCTCCCCAAGTGTGCTCAGGACTGGGGAACTACCCTAAGCGTGCTTTGAGCGCTCTGCGCAAGTCCTAGCCTTCTTTGTGTCAGGTATGTAACCAAGGGGGAGCTAGATGTGAGCTGAGCAGCCAGGGGATTTGGAATGAGAGAAAGGATATGGTATCCATATGGGGTGGGACAGAGAGGTGATGGTAATGACTCGAGAGTCTCTTTGTTGGGTATTGTTTGAAAATGGAACAAAATGCTGTCACAATACTCTGTTGCTTTCCCGAAATCTTTCTCCTGTCAAACCCAGTGTTTACAAATGGGGACATTTCCTGATGTTTATCAGAAAACTTTTTTTTCTGAATCCCCCCACCCCCCGAAAAACCTGTCAAGAAATAGGAACAAGGGAAGAAGAAGAATAACTCTCCTGCGAGAATCAGAGCATATAATGGTCTACACAGTCATATGACTGATTAAAGGAAGCCACTTCAGATGACATGCAGGAGTGGGAAGTGTTAACACATGGATTCTGGGATAACACTGCAGCTTTAGGAATGTGCTCAGGAGCACACAGAGAGAAATGCTCTAACCTAGTGAGCCAGCTTAGCGTATGGCTGAGGCCATTATGAACATGTATTCTTGGTCCTATCTGCTGCTAGTGGTGACTCCATCTTGAAAATAAAACAAGTGTTAACAGCTTTGTATGCACTGTGTCCTTCCTACAGGTCCCATGAGTAGTGTCTCAGGAAGCAATGAGTTTGCTGGGCAATCCAACTACTGTTGAGTTGCTCCGTAGTGTATGCGGGTCAGCACTCACAGACTTCCTACAGACTACAGCTCTTTGTAAGTCCTGCTAACACTGAATTTCTTATTCATTAAACCGTCCTTCAGATATCTGTGATGAGTAAGTGTGTAGAGAACATTGAAAGTGTTTTAAGAATAATTTGTGGTTTGGAGAATTGCAGGGAGTTTCCCACAATAGTGGTTCCACAGTTGGAATTCTCACTAGTATCTTTTTGGAAACAGGAAGCACCACTAGGTCCCATGTCTGATCCAGTAAACAATCTACAATCCTCAAGATGGAGATCAACTCTGTTCATACTGCGGTCCTGATACAGCAAAAGCTTTTCTTTTAGATGAACCTGAAACCTGTGTGAACAGCCACATACTTCGATCATAAGTGTCTTTTAGTCATTAAATATAGAGAGGAGGGATTTGTGAATTCACTGTTCTAAACTTGAAACTTTAAAATTAAATTAATTTAGTTTAAAATCAGTTCATTCCTAGAGTAAATTTGAAGGTGTACTTAGCTCTGTATAAGTGTGTGCTCATGGACACCCTTGCCCTGTGTGAGCAAAATCAGCCAGCATTCTCCTGTGTGAAGTCAGGAAATCAGGGTTGTTTCCTTTGTGTTTCTATATTGATTTTCCCATGGCTCTGAGTCACATTACGGAGTTTCACCATGTAAACTTTAAACATTAAAACCACGGGGACAGTGTTGGCTTATCTCTATGATCTGATTATAATGCTCCCATGAGAAGTAGAGCATTATTATTTGTCATTGCTTCGGACTGGGTTCAGACCACAGCTTTATTAAAGGATTTTTATTAAATAGACTAGTTTGGTCATAAAGCAATTTTGTCTGCTCAAATTTCATTTGTCCAGAAGGATCATCACATATTTATCCTTAACATTTTGAGGGCGAACCATGCAGGAAAGTGAATGCTTGAACCACCACACATTGATAAGCAATGGCTGACTTTCCCTGAAGATGGTCTCCGAAGATATATTGGTTTTTCTATGTATTTTAGAGCCAGGAGACAGCCAGTGTTAACTTTTGCCTCCTGTAGAAAAGGAAGGCATTCTCATGTTTAAGTTGGTATTTGGCTCAGCTGCTGGGTTAGTCGGCTGTTAATCACTCTAACAAATACCAGAGACAACAACTTATCAACTAAAAAAGCTTGGACTCATGGTTTTAGAGGTTTCAGCTGCGGGTTGGCTAGCTCCCCTGGTTTGGGGCCCGTCTTGAGGTACCTCCTTATAGTAGGGAGCACACAGTGGAAAAAGCCTTTGTCTCATTAGTAGGAACTGAGAAGGAATAAATTAATTGGGGGCTGGGAGATGGCAACATAAGTAAAGTGCTTCATTGGGACCCGAGTTCCACCCTTGGCACCCACATGAAAAGCTGGGTGTGGCAGTGCATGTCTGTAGTCCTAACCCTGGGGAGGCAGAGACAGGAGGATCCTGGCGGTTTACTGGCTAACCAATTTAGCCAAATCTGTGAGCTCCAGGTTCGGAGAGAAAACCCTGTCTCAAAAAATAAGATATAGAGAGATGGAGGAAGACATCCATTGTCAACTTCTGACATCCACATGCATGTTTGCAATACTATGCACATGCACCTTCAGATTTACACACACATTAGAACATTTACAATAAATAAATACATTTTAAGTCTGTATCTACATGTCTTTTTATATCATCAAGGCAATGCACCATTAAAAGTTATAACCTGCTTGTTTCCTTGGGATTTACAATAATTTAATGTGATGTGAGATTTCAGTTTTATTTGGTCTTTATATTATGTAAAAGCCAATAATTAAAATTTTAGAGAAGAATCACTATGATTAAAGCCAATGAAGTTTGTTGTCTCTAAGGAGGGATTTTAGGACAGAAGTAACCATGGAAAACTTTTTCACAACTTTGTCTTATTACAAAGCAATAAAACTATTATTTTCGTTTTTGAATTAATGTTCTCTCTTTGAACGTGTGTGTGGTGTGTGTATATGTGTGTGCACATCTATGTGTACAGGCTGTTGCACATCAGTATGGAGGCATGCACTGCCATAGGCAGCTTTTTACGTTGAGAGGCTTGCTCTTGGCTCATCTGCATTCTCTTAAGCACTGGGATTACTATCCCACCCACAGGCTATCCCACACCAGGCTATCCCACCCACAGGCTATCCCACACCAGGCTATCCCACACCAGGCTATCCCACGCAGGCTGTCACACCTACCCAGTATTTAGAATCTGAACTGCTAGAGATTTGGACTCCAGTCCTCATGCTTATGGAGTAAACACTTTACCCACCAAATCATGTCCCTAGCCCCAGGTACTGTTCTTTTGAAGATACAATTAGGCCAAGTCAAGCTTTAAGTTAATGTGAACAAATTTTTAGTAAGAAATGTATTTCAAATTGTTAAATATTTATTACTTTTTATAATATAGCTTTAAAATAATGAATATTGCCTCATGTCCACAAAACTGAAGTGCTGATTATTAGTAGATGCCAAGACAAGAATGGTGCTTGGTGAAGGTTACTTTTGGTGAAAGACTTTAAATTCCTCAGGCAGTAGTTGAAAAAGCTCAGTTCATCTTTGGCTCAAAGTGGAGAGGCTGAGCAAGCAGGAAATCATCTCCAGTTATATATTTATGTGGAGCTCCTGGACTGAACTGATTTGAGCTCTTCACATATTGAAGCCAATGAAGTTACATTTTTTTCTTAAGGAAAAATTTGTTCTGTTGCATATCATTTGTTTAGAAATGCTAATACACATTATCTAAGTCAACTTTACCTTTTGAATTCTTTTGCACAATACAAAAAAATCATAAACTTAGAACATTTTCATGGGAAGAATAGTAGGTATGGAAATATATATAATATATATAGTAAGACACAATTAAAAACATATACTGATATATAAAAATAAAAATTGTATGCACATGTCTATGCACATAAGTCACTTATTCCAACTGTGAAAAAAAAATCCAAAGACCATTTATTGGAGTTCTATCTGTTGCAACAAATTTTTGAAGACAGAAAATGATACTGGTTCCAATTGACTGGCTGCTCATCTGAAAAGGGACATTCTCTGGTTTATGGGTAGATATGAGCAAAAGGAGGCTCCCTGCATTGAGGAGGCCACTTGGCCATCTTGAATTCTTCTGAGAACCGTGAGAATTGAAAATCAACAAAGAAAGGCACAAAAATTCAGCTGACAGAACAGACAGGGAAAGAGAGATTCAACAGACAGACAGACAGACAGACAGGGAAAGAGAGATTCAGCAGACATAAGCTCTTCCCATTGCAAGGGAGAAACAATCCTATTATACATAATGGAATTTGTTAAACCAGAAAGGAATGGGAGGCCTCACTTAGTCCTTGAGTCTGTGGAGATGCCCTGGGAGGCTCAGGGAGAGGACGTGGTGACTTCCAGGACAGAGTAGAGGGCAAAGATGAAGAAGGAAGCAACTGTCCCTTCTCTGCTTTCTGAGATTCCCAGGTCTGCATCAGCTGGGTGGGAAGTCCTCCATTTGGGAGGCCAACAGGAGCACTGATGGGTGCCTGCGGAGGAGTTTCCAAGGCAAGGCTGTTTCTCAGGAGGCCTCAGCCACGCGGGCTTACAGTCCCTTCTCGCCCAGTTCACTGCTTCTTGCTGGAAGTCCAAGTGTAACTTTGAGTTGGGAGCTCAAGAAAAACATAGTAAAAAGGGAAAAGGACTTAGAATTCCCTTTCTTCTCTTATATGTCAGAAAGTCCATTACAAACCTTATTATAGGAGAGGGAATGCAGGAAGCGTTTAAAGATCAAAACGAAAATATTTTAATACCGTCAGATATGATTTGAATAAATGTTATCAAGGTTTTGAATTATAAATATTCTTCAACAAATGCACAGCGTAGTTCTCATGTTTTCTCTGTCGTCTCACATAATTCTTTCACTAGGTTATGAGAACGGGCTATTTAGAAAATATTTTTAAAGATTTATTTCTCAAAACTCTCTCTCTCTCTCTCTCTCTCTCTCTCTCTCTCTCTCTCTCTCTGTGTGTGTGTGTGTGTGTGTGTGTGTGTGTTCATGTGCACCCAGAAGAGGGTGCTGGAGTTATAGGAGGTTGTGAGCTGCCTCATGTGGGTGCTGGGAAACAAAGTCAGGTCCTCTGAGCAGTGAATGCCTTGACCACCAAACCATCTCTCCAGTCCCTTAACAGAATGTATTTTTATGTAGTAGAGATCCCTGTAGCAGGCAGCTGCCATCTATAGCTTAGGTTTATCACATGAACCAGATTCATCTTTTTGATCCCGAGAGTAGTCACTCCCATCAGACACTGTATAGAATAATCTGGAGTTGAATACATCTTGGCTGATGTTGCTATGTGTTCACCCCACAGATTATGATGAAGACAGAGTGACCATGACAGTTCCCACAGGACAGTGTCTTGAGAGTGAATGGCGTACACAGAGCTTCCACAATGTATTCTAGACTTATGCATGACACTCGGAGGCTCCTTCATCATGTGCAGCTGTTAACTTCTCTATCATGTTGGGTCATAGTTGTGTTCATATTTCAGCTCATGGAAGACAGAGAAACCAAAACTCCAAAGCAGCCTGTTTCCTCTTAGCAGGAGAGACAGCTTTTGTGGGTGTGGCTTCCATCCTTTCCATTGCTTAGAACTCAGTTTCCTGCTTCCATCAAGGTTGGAAATAGACACTACCAAGACTCATCGAAGCCGCGAGGCTATGTTCAGATTTGACTTCCCTTAGATATGAATCTGACCCCTATATTCATATATTCTATATGAATAGAAAGACCCCTTGGTGTGTACACTGGAATAAGAGTATTCAGGCCGGCGTTGTGGTTGGGTCAGTAAGTGAGCCTGGGAGTGGCTTCGCTTTCCTGTTGGCCAGGTGTGAAGTGAAGGCATTGGTTGTATCCATTTTGGCTTGGAAAGACTTCATTTAATCCTAAAATGATGCCCCAACCCCCGCCCCAATGGTAATGATTGGAATTTATGAATCTATTGATTTGGAGGCCCCAGAGTGAGAAAACACTACCGTTCATTTAGCAGCACCAACAAGAGTAAGTTATTGATTACTCATCCACTCTGCAGACAACATTGGGTGGGCATTTGGTTTCCACAGTTCTGTGGCTCTTCTTTGAGAACAACTGCCACAAATGTTTTCCAAGAAGCTTTATTGCTTTCATGGCCTAGTTTTGAGATCGTCTTCCTAGAAGGCTTTGGTGTGGTACTAAGGGAAGAGGGCAGGAGAGCCATGCAAAGTGCATGGATGATGCTCTGGTTGGCCCTGCCTTTGGCAATCTCCTATGTGGGGCACAACCCTGCTACTCAGCCTCGCTGGGAGCCTGTGGATAGATGCTGGGTATGGCTTGGTTGTCTCACTCTGTGTAGAATGTAGGTAGGAAGAGGAAAAGTAGCAGTCATACTCATCACATTTTCATTCACAGAAAGGAAATAATTTATCTTCTAGTGAATAATCTAATGGGAAGATCTGTTTTCTTAATAGGTTTTCATAGTATAGTTAAAATGATTTCATTTTCTCCATTTTTATTTCTCTATTATTATTATTAGGCTTTTCTGAGACAGGGTTTCTCTGTGTAGCCTTGGCTGTCCTGAAACTTGCTCTGTAGACCAGGCTCGCCTTTTAAACTCAGAGATCCACCTGCCTCTGCCTCCTGAGTGCTGGGATTAAAGGCATGCACCACCACTGCTCACCTGAAATTATTTTTAAATATTTAATGCACTGTAGAGCTTTTTAAAACCCCTCATTTTGATCCATATCAAATCTTACAAATTCTACTCTCTACCATTGTTTTTTCTAAGTCTAATTTATGACTAAAATTTTGCAGATCCTGGTTCTAGGAGGAAATTTAGCTAAATTGTAAACTTGAGCTACTCTCCGGCCAGTGTCTCATGGACAGCTGAAATCATCGCCTCATCACACCAGTTCTCTTCCCTATGCCTTATTTCAGAAGAATGATGAATGTTACTGCTGATTGTATGTATCATGTCCCTGTTCCTGATTTATAGGGACTGGATCCCTAGTAATGCAGTTAATAGGATCTTGTATATTGTCCAAGGTATACTATACAAATGAAAGTCTCTGCACTGATATCTGGACCACACCATTTATTCTCTGGGTGTTAATCTTAGCATGTGGCTGGACCCTATGTCTTTGTTCTAACAATGGTCTCTGCTCCGGGTGCTAAAATTACTCAACTCATAATAAATATTATAGAGGCAACAACATCAAAGCTAAAGAGTGAAATAGACAAAGTACCACAGGGTAATAGCTTATGAGACATGCTAAAAATGATAAATTGAACAGAGCTAACAATGGAAAGCCTGTTTTGTTTTGTTCTGTTTTTTTGCTTTTGTTTTTTGTTAGTTTTTGAGACAGAGTCAATGCCATCCAGCATAAATTAGAATCAAACTTACTACATAGTCCAGGTTAGATTTCATTCTTGATCCTCCTGCCTCAGCATTCTGAGCATTGGGGACTGCAGATGAGTGCTGCCACACTAGTTTCACTTGGGAAGCCAAGTCCTGGGTGTAGATGAGCTCACTGAGCGTAATGGAGGAGGAGGAGGAGCCTAAGGAACTGCAACATCAATGGTCACACAGAGGGGTCCCAGAGAGGGGCTGTGAAGACAGAAGCAGAGAGGCCAGGGCTGGGCACTGGGCACCACAGAGCACAGGAAACAGGTTCAAGAAGGTGTAGAGGTTGGAAGCATCAGAACTTGCTAAGACCTTCAGAAGAAGGGTTGAGCAGTAGCCGGTGAATTTGATGGAAGAACACCACAACTGGTCATGCCAAATTTGTCCTGAAAGAGACCAATATGATGTCATGTTTATATTAGAGTGTTTTTCTTCACTTTCTCATTGCAAAATTGTATAATAGTAATAGTAATAATAATAATAATAATAATAATAATAATAACCAGAGACCCAAATGCTCAAACTTCAGAAGTATTTTGAAACCATTTTATCACAGAAACTGAATTATGTTTTGAAAACTATTTAATGGCACATGAAATAGAGATAGATACATTAAAACAGCAATGGTACTCTAAGAGTTGGGATTATGAATGGTTTTGTACTTTCTCCCTTATACTTGTCCACGTCTTCTAAACTTTTCGAATGAGCATATTTGATTTTATAGTCCATAGAAAACAGAATTTAGATAGCATTTCTCCCTGAGGTGGGTAATGGGTAGACCCTTGCTGACCAGGCACAGTAGGCATTCATCCGGGTCTTTCTGACAGAGTAAAAATAGAACCCAAGCTGCCAAGAGAAGAGTGGGTTCCAAGAAATGAGTGACAGTTTACATAGCCTGTGATTTCTAAGTTTGCCGGAAGAGACCCCAGCTGGAATCTTTTGTGGTATTTCCCTCTGCCTTCTGTCTGTGTGAGCAGTGTTATGCTAACTGTTCTGAAGGGTGAGGGGCAGCTCCCCCCACGCCTTCAGCTCTCACTTAGGACTGAAATCTTCCTTATTTGCTTTGCTTCCAAACACAAACGAGAGCGCTCCCTGGGCATCAGAAACGAAGCAGTGTGAGGAAGCCAAGTCTTATCGGTCAAAGTTGGTGTTCAAGAAGAACAAGCCAGGCATTCAGAATTGGGGGAGGTGTGCGGGAGATGAGAAATGTTCCCTTATATTGTTACAGCATAATGATGAATTGGCTTTGCTTTTCCAAAACCAGGCTCAAGCTCCTCTGTTCACCCCCATTATCTGCTGTGGTCTCCAAAGACACATTACCATATTAATTCATTGTGTTACACAATTTGGTCAACTAAATGAGCTTACCTTTTGCCCTCTTAATGGCATTGCTTTTAATGCTGGCTTCATGGGATACATTTAACAAAACAGATGTGTCAAGGAAATGTGTTTAAACTCAATTTGGTTTTAAAATGTCCAGTGGTCTCTCTAATGATCCAGGTACAAAAAACAAGTGTTACAGGCAACAACCACACTGTGATAAATGTCGAGTGGAAATGCTGAAACATCCCCAATGCCCAGGGTGATCAGATATGTTCTGCAAGGAAAGTGAGCACTCCAAATGCACCATTCCCAGAGCTGAAGTCTAATCCATCCTTTGTACAAAAGGGATCCGGTGTTATTTAGAAGGGATGGCTTGAATGTGAGACCCAGATTTAATTGCATGTCATAAACACTGCCATCCACTGACTTAGTGAGACAGCTCCGAGAAAGAAATATGCCATAACGACGTGAGTGCTGAGTGAACCGTGACTTTCACTCCTCTGTGTGATCAGAGCCTCTCGGAACACTAGAAGGATGGGCTGAGAGTCTTATGTGCTTGGGTCACAATTTTCATTAGCGGACTAATTATGGCAGAATTCATGTATGGAGGCTTCAATCTCCTTGTTTGTAAAGTGGAGATAACAGTACACCTATTGTGAAGTCTTGCAATCAACGGGGACAGTGACTTGTAAGTAGTGGCATTTCATTAAGTGCATCTACTCATATACTCATTAGATTATTTAGTAGTATGTGGTATAATAATACATATAATACTTTATATAAGTGTGTGCTCTTGATTGAAAATTTACCTACCTCTTAATAATTGCTTAATTTCTTTGGATTATTAAACCAATAACTAAACCCAAATATTCTGTGCCTTGTGTGACTTTGGGGTAGCCTCTGACATTCAGAATAGACTGTCCACTGAAGCACCCATCTGATCATTTCTCCCAGTGTGATGGTCAGGTGGACTGATGGCCAGTAAGGAAGTTCTAGCCATTAGCCTGTTCTCAAGAGCAGCCAAGAGCATTAGTCTGGGCTTGACATTTTGATCTAGTGGCTACATTTTCACAGCTAACCGCCCCTGCTCTGCAAAACAGCAGAAGTCAGTGTGGGTGTTTTTGGATGACACAGTTGACGTTTTCTCACGGAAGGCCATGCTGCCTCAGAGACACTGTTCCAGTTCTCTCTTTACTGTAATAATTACAGTGGAGAGGCTGTTGACAGACAATATACATACATTCTTAGTTTCCTGTTTGCTAAGTCTCCCTCCATGCCTACTACCCCAGCTCCTGGTTCCATGCTTTGCCATTTAGCCAAGGTTTATTTCCGTCCTCTCTACTGAAACTATACCATTCACCTGTTCATTAAGGTCAACATCGTTGCACTTACCAGGCCTTCCTCCAAGGACTCCTCGAGGGCTTCACATTAGGAGCAAGCGCTTTCCCTTTACAGGAATTCCAGTGACCTCTTTATGTGCCGCCATTCACTTCTTTCTATCCTCAAATAATAGATACATTCTTATATTTTCATCATAAGGTTGGGAGGCTAAGTTTGGGAGGTAATTGAACAATATCTGATAAAATTAAACATATAGGACATTTAATCAAAAAGTCCTAGATGTACATTGCACATGTAGGAAATACCTCATTCACAAGCATATTCATTAAAATATTATTTATAGCAAGATGACATTAAAATTTAAATGTCTATCAGAGATTGAGTCCATTATGGTCTATATATGTGTGCAAAATTATGGAGTCAGTATAAGCAACTGTTTGTATTTACTGATGAAGGCTGATCTCAAAATATTGTTACATGTGAAAAAGAAATAACAAAATAGAGTAGAATCTATAGAATGGGCAAAGCTCTCTAAGAGAAGCAATATATTATGTCTGCAAACCACAGACAATGTCCGAGATGACCAAAGAGAACTTGCTAACTATAGTTACCCATGGAGCGGGGGCTGGGTAATCATAGGACAGATCCCTTGCAAGTAGTAGAGCTGAACCAAGTAATCTGCATATTTATATTATGCTATTTAAAACTATATGTTATAATAGTATATACAATAAGTTATGTAAATATACAATCTTTACACCATTACTTTACCTAGTTATCAATAGCAACACATTTAACTGAACTATAAAATGTTGTGAATTAAAAGAAAAATCTCCATTAAACAGACATTTAACCTTTTTGGTGTTCAATTTCACTTGGAATCTCTTCCTTGCTTTCCCAGCGGGTGCGGCTGCCCTGGCTGGAAGCAATGCTCCACCCTTTGGCTGGTGGGACTGTTCCAACAATGAACCCATGAAACTGGATTTCCTCAGGAGTCCCATGCTGGGAGAAGGAAAGGGACTGGGCCCTGGTGCCAGCCAGAGGGGTCACTTGTTTCCTGGGAAAGGGAAGACACGCAGTTCTGACAACTTGTAGACCACCTCTCAGGGGAGACTGGAGCTGCGACTATGATGGGTCAGTGGTGGGTGGGACCACACCTTGACCAGGGCTGCTTCACTGTGCATCCTTTGTGCCTTCTATTTGAACCTAAACCTCATTTCAACGCTCGAGGAGTCACTGGACCTCCTTATTCTTCCTCTTTCCGACATAGCCCCATGGAAGAAGCCTCCCTCTTCTGCTCTGCGGTTATTCATTGTCTCTTTAACTGGCCTGCTGAAGATGGCTGGCAGAGCCTAGCTTGCTAGGGTTGCAAGAGTTCAGGGTACACCAGTAGGCAGCGCAGGAAATTACCCTGGAATTGGTTGTGTCCTACAGTGAAGTTACTCTTGTCCTGCTGAAACATTTAAAATTTCAAGTGTGCGCATGTTAAGGAGGGGCTATATGGTGTAATTTGGTGTCATTTCTCTGGACCATTCCATAGGTAATATGGCATAGTCCTCATTATTTTGAAATGGGAGGCCATTGATTTAGGCTGAGCTTCTACATTCGGCCCCAACAGACCAAATGGAATTAGACAAACTAAGATTCCATGTCAACAAACTGTTTACTAAGCCATCAGAGAGCTGGGAGTGTGTTTGCACCTGTAAAAACCAGCACCTGGCACCTCACCACCGTTTTGTGCAGCTCTCAAAGGGGAGCGAGTTCTTCAGTGTGCAAACTGCCACGTGGGAGAAGCAGGTCACCCTGATGCTTGCTGAGACCTGTGAGATACTTAGAGCTAGCAATGATGACAGCCCAACCCAGAAGGGAACAGCCTGGGGCTGTGCCCCTGCCTCTGGCTCGATTTGTGCTTCATCTGAGAGAACTTTTTGACACTCTCCATTTGACACGAGGTTATTATAGAACCACAGTGGAGAATAAGACTATGTTCATTCTGAATTGGTTGGGTCTTTCTCTCATAGACTACAGCACCGTGTAGTAGCTTATGTTATACTTTGCTGAACTTTGCATCTGCTTGCATGTTCTGCTGAATTAAGTGTTTAGACTGCTGAATGTAGTTTAAAGAAAGAAGAAAGACCACAGTCAATAAGGAAGACATGTTTTAGGTTCTTCCATTTTGCTTTCTCTATATTTCCCCAGAGTCTGTTCTAAGTCCTTGATATAACTGCAATCTGTAACTGCCAGCCCTGCCCCCCCTTCCAACAATGCCATTCATCCAAGAATCCCAAAGCGTTTTTTAATAACGGACTCATTAATCCTCATAACACTCCTTCATTTGACACGTGTAACTCTCACTCCGTGATATGTTGCTCCTTACTCCGGCTTTAATTTAACCGATTTCCCCCCGTCGTGGCTAGTCATTTACATTGACCTCATTTGGGCTGACTTATCACTCAGCTTTGAGCCAGTTTGAATGGCCTTATTCCAAAATGACATCTTCTGGCAGATAGAAGGAAACTATCTGAAGAAGCAATTATAGTTTTTTTTTTTTTTTTAAGAAGAGGTTTCAGCAATAAATGGCCCTATAAATAAACAACTGGTTTTTAATCATGGGTGAAGAGAGTGACACTGTTGGCCATTTTATAAAAATGTGAGATTGAGTGAATTTCAAAATTCATGGGCAGAAGGAAACAGAGACGTTAGCTGCGATGAAGAGAGGCCGAGAATAACGGGAACTTAACCTCACGCTCACTTCCCACACTTCTCTTTCTCACTCATCCTTTTGACACCTGTCTTTTCTCAGTTCTGATGTCAAGAGGGTTTCCTGGAGTCTCAGGCAGAAGTAGCAGAGCTTGAGCTGGAAGTGGAGTGAGGTCTACTGTTCAAGAAAGCATGGCTGGCAAAATGTATTTTGGAGATGGGTTGAAGTGTCTTTTGAGTCTAGAAAGGTAAGACGAGGCAGAGAGGGAAAGGAAGCGAGTGGAGCTGGTGAGCAAGCAGGAATGGGAGCACTAACGAGGTTTTGGTCTGTGGCCAAGAACAAGCAGCGGGACACGTGTTCATGGGCAGTGCTCACCTTGGCACTTGCCTCTACCCCAGGGAGGGTATTCATTCTTCCATCACTTGTAAGTGTACGCCACTGCAAACCAGACATCTCACAAGCTGACCCTTCCCTGTGGCAGCGATCACCTCTATGAAGAAACCTCAGAGCTCTTGTTATGACCTCCATTTCTTGTTAAACCGATGCTTCTCAGACCTAAGGACCCTTTTGTAAGGGTCATGAGGTTTCTGATATAAATTATCTAGATGCATAGTTAAAATAGCATGATGGCTTAATCGTAAAAAGTGAAATAATGCAGTGTGTATTTCAGTCTGCACATCCTTGCATGCAGGCACAGCAGAAGACCAAGTCAAGTGTGGGATGCTTACGCTGCATCCACTGAACCACAGGGCTGAGACAAGTGCAGGAAGGACGTGTTGGCTTGGCTACCATCATGACCAGTACTGCTACTGCTGGTGTGAGTTCATGGAGTGATCAGTGACACTTGGTCGTGTTTTAAACTGAGAAGCACAGAATCTACCATTACTTCACCCTTCGCTGGATTTCTCGAAGTCCATCCATGTACAGTAGAACATTCCGAAGTTCTCTGTTTCTCTGTAAAATAGAGTTAAGCTCTACACTTAGAAAATTAGATTTTTTTTCTTATACCAGAAAAAATGTTCTCATGTTTTTTGGTCTCAGAACCTCTTTATGCTCTTAAAAATTATTGTGGGTCTCTAATAGCATTTGCATATATGATTTGTATCTACTAGTATGATTTTAGTGTATCAAAAATTAAAACTAAAAATGATAATGTTTTTTACTTAAAAACAATTTATTATGATCAATCCATGTGAGTCTATTAAATGGGTAACCGAATTTTTTAAGATATAAATTATAAAATATAATACACTCACGATTACAGAACGGAGTAGACAGCAGGAGTTGTCCTCTGATCTGACCAGGAGCGAATCCACCTCACAGGCAGGAGCAGGGAGATGGGGCATGGGACCCTTCTCCACCTCCTTATTAGAGGTCCTAGACAACAGCAGGGAGCACCTCCTCCTTTGGGCCATACAGCCCAAGGTCATGGGCGGAGCAAATACCCCTACAACAATCCCATTACATTACCATAAAATTTGTATTAGGTCATGGGCGGAGCAAATACCCCTACAACAATCCCATTACATTACCATAAAATTTGTATTAAAAGTAACTATATCTTCTATAGAGTGGTGATTTGATGAAGAGAGTAGCATTGTCCCCCAATTTTGCAAACATCTTTGATATCTGGCATAATTGAAGACAACTAGATTCACATACCTTTTGTATTTAATCTGTTGTTATGTGGTGTTTTGCCAGAAGTGTTTGAAGAAAATCAAGCTGCATACAGAAAAATAGTTGGAACAGGCCAGAGTATGTGGTTACCTGGTTTTCAGATCATTGCAGATATTGTTCTTTGACAAGACGTAAATCTCCACAATTCATGGTCCTTCATTTCCGGTGTTAATTGGACACATACCAGTGAACACACTGTTACATGGAAGTCCACTGGTTTATTTTGCATATGGAGCAGCTCTTTCATCATGCAGGATTGTGGAGTATGCACTAGTTATTTATAAACGGGCTCACTAAGGTACACGAGGCTCCTCAATGTTGACACATTGCACTCTATATCAATATGACATTTGTCAATATTGCTACTGATTTCAACAAAAAAGGCTTTGAATGCTCTAATGCTGCCCATGTCAGGCTCATGGGGGCAGCTAGTTTTTCCTCTATAATTTCTTTTTGTACTTTCCTTTCCTTCTTTCTTTCTTTTTATTTTTTATTTCTTCTGGAATATTTGAATTTTATTATCAACAGCCAGTACACTTAGTTGCTTCCTTGGAAATCTTGAAGAAATAATCTTTAAAATGTTCCTCTGGGCTGGGCAGAGGTGGCACACACCTTTAATCCCAGCGCTTGGGAGGCAGAGGTAGGTGGATCTTTGTGAGTTCGAGGCCAGCCTGGTCTACAGAGCGAGATCCAGGACAGGCACAAAGCTACACAGAGAAACCCTGTCTCAAAAAAAACAAAAAAAAAATGTTCCTCTGAATAAATGCTAGTAATGGTAGCCTATCTGTCAGTCAGTTATTTGAGTAAAAATGTATTCCAAGAAAAGAGGCCAGTTGAACTTGAAAGTCAAAGTGGTATTTTCAGATACAACATTCTGTATTTTAAAAGTTGTGTTTCAAAGAGCCAAGAATTAATGCAGTCAGTATTTTGATGCTTCATGAAGGATGCTTATGAGTGAAGTTGGAACTGCATTGTGTTGTTTGTTTAATTGAGACGAACAGCAGTATAACTGCATGTCGTGCAGTAGCTGCCGCAGATGCCACAGAGCCAGCATTTCACCTAACGGTTCTTTTTGTCTTAGGGTTTCAGTGGAAAGTGAAAATAACATGGTGGTGGTGCTGTGCAAGCTCTCTGACCTTGAGTCATTCCTGAATGACCACCGGGACCTCTGGTGGCCTTTAGTCCTTCTTTGAGGAAGAATGTTCTGCTTGAATGTGTGGAGGGACATTTGCTGTACAAATCCTTGCAGCATTTGCCCTCTACTGACTGCACAAACACACACACACACACACACACACACATGCACACACATGTACACACACACAGACACACACGGACACACACACACATGTACACACACATACACACACACACACAAACCTCTGTCTCCCATCCTCTAGTACCAATACTACTCTCCAGTTATTTTTCGTGTTTTTAATCAGTGATTATTTTTCCTTATGGCTACGTGGAACCTTTGGTAGGATTTTACATTGTGTAATAATCAATTTAGGATATGTAGGTTTCCATCATCTCATCATTTGTCATTTCCTTGTCATGAGAACATTCAAATCCTCTTCCATCTTTAATTGTGCAATACAACAATGTTGACAACAATAATCCCTCGGTGTAATAGCAGCTTACCTCCCATCATTCTGACGACAAAATTGTCCTGTAATCCTTTCCATTCCCGTGGGAATTGTGTCACCATTGTGCTACCAACTTGAGTAGGAAGCCTTCCCCGGGAAATGCCAGCCTGCACTCAGCCTGTGTGAACCTGTTCCGTATCCCCTGAGGGATGCAGAGCGTGGGCATATGAATAGCCTGTAGCTCACCTTGGCTCACTATCTAAAAACTGAAAAAAGAAAAAAAAAAAATCCAAGGCGCGAGAATGGTTAAGTGATTCACAGCCACAGCAGTGATTAAAGTGTTGTTGAACAAATGGTTCATACTGTTACTGTCTAGATTTTATAATGTTTTCCCATTTAATTAGAAGGTGTCTCCAACCCTGTTTAAAAGGGACACACACACACACACACACACACACACACACACACACACACACACACACGGGGGTAGGGTGCAGAGACTGACTAATGGGCAAAATGGCTGCCCAATGTTCATAAAACCAGGACATGGCAATACGGGTCCATGTCTCTCGGACCCACACTATAGTCCTTCCTTTCCTCTCATGATTGAGCCCCCATTCTCCAGCTCTCGCTGTGTCAAGAGCTCCAGACCCCTACTTCAAATTTCCACATTTACACTGTGGTTGTTTTTTTTCTTTTCTTTTCTTCCAACCTCTAGTTTGAGTCATTTCATCACATTTTGATTTACTGATCCCCCCGCCCCCCGCCCCCACTGCCCCCCGGAATTCTAGCTACTGGGCTTTCTTCCATCCACCCTGAACACTTTCTTCAGGCTAAATTCGTGGACTGGGGCAGGCCACCCCACAAAGAGAGAATCAGAATCCAAACACTTGTTGCCGGAGTGGGGGTGTAGCGGGGGGCAGAAGGATGGCCCGCTGGGGTGGAGGTGGGGAAGGCAGAGAAGCGTTTGCCCTGTGACTGGGGAAGAGGCTGTTTGAGGTTTTCCTTTATCTTGCCACAGTTCATGAAGTCAGCACAGTCACTTTCTTTTATCAGGGAGATGTCGGGACTCAGGGACCACTGGTAACTAGTTCGCGAAAGGTCACATAGTCTGTTAGTGACAACTGAAGAATTAACCCTGACTGCCTGTCTCCAAAGTCCCTTCTCATCCACATATCTCTCCAGGAAGGCACCCGGAAGGGTGTTTGGGAAGGCTGAGAGTCCAGCCAGGCCTGGAAGTGGGGTGGATTCAACTTGACTCCTGGCTAAGAGATGGAAGGTGTGTTAGACAACCAATCCAGACAGTGGAGAGGGAGAGGTTCTAGATGGGTGCCAGGACCAGTGCCAAGTAAGCCACACTCAGAAGGGAGGCAAGTTCAGCTGAGGGTATCTGGACCTAAGGGCCTCCCATGCCTTCATTTTTTTTTTTAGAAACTGGCCCTGTTTTCCTTACTTTGCTAGGCAAAGTCCTGGAGAAATGACACTCGGTCCTTGCACTGAGAGGTGATAGAACTGTTTCCATACCTTGCTGGCCCCAAAGAAGGCTTAGTGCATCCCTGGAGGCCTGCATGATGGAGGCAACCAATGCTGGCTTCGGTGCTGGGTCCCAAGGCAGGACCACGAGCCAGGAGGATGGTTAGTCCATACAGCCTGGCTGGTCCCGCCATGACATCCCTCATACCCCACCACCCCATTCCACTTCTCCTCTGCTTCCATTCCATACGAAATGCATGAGGATGTAGTATTCAGAATAAAACACCACCCTAAGCGGTTTGAATCATTTTTCCCATGGTGTCTGAAAAGAGCAAAAAGGTATGGACACACGATACATTTGAGCAACATCAAGGAGGGAAAATGTGCAGACATGTCAGTCTCTTGATGGTCTGATTGTTCTTGCTTCCTCAAGGCTGCCTCCCTCCCACTCCTGTTTAAATCTTTCTTACCGTGAGGTTTCTTCTGGAACCAGATCGACCATGCTGTGCATCATAAAAGAATGTGGAAGGAGACTTAGAGGCATCCATGGTCAAGACTCTGCCATATTTCATGTAATTGAGTTTTTTAAGTTAATGTACAAAGTCGTGATTTTGTTATGATATTTTCATGCACGCATGTCATTGTAGTTTATTCATACTTATTCTCACCCTCTGTATTTAAACTATTGAAATTTTACTTATTATGATTTCACACATGAGTGTGGATGCATGCACGTCGTGGCACACTTGTGGAGGCTGGGGGACAATTACCAGGACTTGGTTCTCCTCTTCTGCTGTGTGTTCCAAGGCGTGAACTTAAGGTCATTAGGATTCACTTCGTGGTAAACACTTTTACCCAGTGAGCATCTCACCAGCCCTTACCTGGCATGTTTTAAAATACAGGGAACTTTGTTAGGCTAGGGTGAAAATGCCTAACAAAATACATGGAGTGATGACAACTTGAATTTTACATTCTGTGAGTACCGTAAAGGTTTATTAACCGGCCAAGCGCATGTGCCGATCTTACCCTTCCTCACTCCAAGACTAGCCAGCATTGGAGAATCCAGGAGGTTGGCTGTATGTGGCACATAATTTGTGTAGAACTTTCCAACTATGAAGAAGCTAGAGCTCAGAGGTGTGGTCAAGGCCATGGAGGTTCCAAGTCCCACCCCCAAGCTCCTGACGTGACACTGTGACATCATGACATCCGACATCTCTTGGTGGAGGTGAGTGGTATCCTCTACAGAGCTGTCCAGAGACAGGGACACTGCCTCTTCAAGTCAGCTCCCTGGAAGGGAGAACTCTGGAAAGTAAGGGACTAATCTGACTGAGAAGTAATAAGAAATAAGAAAATAAAAATGTGAATGTGTAGATGTACTTTTTCATTTGTGACTGCCATCTCACAAATAATGACAAAAAGACTTATTATTTCTTATGAATGTTCAGCCTTAGCTTAGGCTTGTCCCTAACTAGTTCCTCTAACTTAAATTAACCCATACTTTTACATCTACGTTCTGACACGTGGCTTGTTACCTCATCTCCATACTGTCCATCCTGCTTCCTCTGAGTCTGGCTGCCGACTCTGTCTTTCTTCTTCACAGAGTTCTCTGCCTGGAAGTCCCGCCTACACTCTCCTGCCTAGCTATTGGCCATTCAACTTTTTAATTACACCAATCACAGCAATGCATCTTCACACAGTGTACAACTATCCCACAACATGAACAACTATTTTTCTCTGGAGGAACACATGTAACAATGACACATTCAGGCCAGCACAGCACGTGTTAACTGGTCTCTACATGTGCCTGGCCCTGTGGTCACACAGTGCAGATCCCTGGACTCTACTTTCAGACACTAAGGGTGGTTTCCCTAGCTCCCCTGTTGGCACTTGCCAAATTGATGAAGCATCTCCTCCGGGATTTCTGGTTCAGGATGGCTCATTCAGATTGCAGGGCTGAGGCCCAAGAGGTCATGTGACTCTCTGGCTTTCTCATGCAAGTGGCATCTGAGCTCATTTTAAGAAGCGGGGACCAACCTCATCATTCAGAGGCCCTTTGTTTCCCCCTCTTCAATGGCTTCCTTACCTCGGGCCATTGAAACCATTGCGGGCATCCAGAGATGGATTAATAAGGTCTGGAAAAATCTAGAGACAGTTACATGTAAAGATGAAAAAGGCCTATTAGAATATTGGGATAAATAAAATCTGGCCTTGGCCTCATTTAAGGAGACTTAGTGGAAGATCTTAAAGGGTTCAGAAGGAAGTGTTCTTGAGGCCTGGAGGGAAAGCAGAAGCTGCCTTTCCTGTTCGACACTTGGGGTTGCAGCTGCTGGGATCCACCCTGGCCCTCAGCTCTGACAGGGCGACAATGTGATGTTAGGGATGTGGGGGGGGGGGGTTATCACGGGAAAAATGCCAGGAAATCAGGAATTCAAATCACTCTGATTTATGCCCAGCTTGTCAAGTCTCGTGGGCTTTAGAAATGCTGAATATTTGAGCGCTGCTTTCAGATGTGAGCTGGCGCTAGCGTTTCAGCTGATTATTAACAATGGAGTCCCTGATGCTTCAGTGGTGCTCAGCTGGAACCTTTAAAACTCATCCATTCCTGCTTTGTGATGTGCTAGAAATTCTATGATTTAAGAAAAAAATATAGAAACATTGACTTTTTTGATCAACGTTTCTGAAACCCTGGGGGATGAAGGCTTAAGCATCCTTTATTTACGTCCACACATCTGAGCTGCTTTCTTATTGAATGTTAGAAATGCACATCAAGTCTGTACTAACGAAAAATTCTTTACTGAAGAAGAGACAATGCCAGCACGCTCATCAACCGCCTGCATTGTGGCTGCTTATTATGTATTTAAGAACGTTCGGTGCCTAGCAGAAAACCTGGTCCCTCCTGCGCACACGGTTACTGTAAATGCTTCAATCAATCCCTTTTATGCAGCATGGAGCACAGGAAGCACAATGTGCAGTGACTAAATGTGCCATTTAAATTCTTCTCAGGCAGAGAGGTCAAGAGAGAGGTGGGGGGGAGAGTGGCAAGGGCAGAGATGGCCGAGGTACTGCATTCAAATGTTTTTGATAGGTTTCTAAGATACACGTCTTTCTCCGGAGCAAATGCATTCATGTCCCAGGAAGGAAGCCGACAGGGAAAACGCTAGCTGGTGAGCTCATGAGAAATGCCAAAGGAGTTGTTTGTGCCGAGCTTCAAATATCAGGGTTTCTTTATTGTGGAGCGTTGAGGCTCAGCATCAGACAGAGCGTTTCCATGACAACTAATAGATGTTATGTTTATTTACTGAGTGGTGGGCCAATGGCAGTGTGAGCGACTGACAGTTTGGTTTTTTTTCTCCTCTTTCTCTCCTCGGTAAAGATTTGTTTTAGTGGATGAAAATGCCACCGTCTTCCGTTTTATTCATCCAGAGCTTCTATGGTGAAAGTAAATAGCAATTTAAGCCGATGCAGTTATTCCATGAAACATACTTAATGTCCCATCACTTTAGGGGCCTTAGAGAATCTTTACAGTGGGCAGTTGCTGGCGAGAAGATGATTCACAAAGCGAACAGCAAATTTGGGGTTTTATTTACTAGAAAATGATCTAACAACTCTAAATTTACACAGATCTCACTAATGTCCTTTAAATTCCACATGACCTTTTCTATACTTCTACTGATACATTCATAAAAAGGGTCAATTAAGACTCCTAACAGGACCATAGTCTCAGCAGGGATGGGAGATGGGCTGCAGGGTAGGCTAGAACAATTGGCCCTGGTTATAAATAATGCTATATTCCACCATGTTATCTGCCTGTGGCTTAGTCTGCCCTCTAAATATTTGCAGTCAATTTTTAATGCTGAACGGGCTTCCTCCTACTATCCAGCTGGTGTGTGCTCAGGGGATAAAACCAATGTTAGCATTTGCTTTGAGAAAACACAATTAGGAAGGCAAGCTGCTGTTGGGGTGGGATATGGATACTCACATGACATGTGCTAAGGCACAGAATTGCCTTTTTTCCTTAGTCCCCTTTCATAGTGCCTGAGTTGTGGCTCTGAGTAATGTGAACAGCTGAAATTTGAGATACTTTTGGCTTTTGAGATAAAGGAACAAAGTTAATTGGTGGCTATTTGGAAGCACTCACATTATCATTGCCTGAAAATATGCTTCTCCATCTCTTATGGTCTCAGGTAGACATTTGTTTCTCTTGAAAGTCTCCTGTCACTCCCAAGAACGTCTCTGTGGCAAGTCTGTTTCTTACATACTACACAAGCAGCTCGAAGGCTGGACTGTGTCTGGCTCATCTTTGTGTCTGCAGCACCCAACCTGTTTCCAGCACAGCAGGCATTGGGGGAGTGGGTAATGTATGGGTGAACTGTCTCAAGCCAGCTCCCGAGTCCCACTCTTGGTGGGAAGCAATGTTTAGTTCTGTGAATGGAACATCTAAATGGCTGACTGCTTAGGAACGAGAGACAGCATTCCTCAATGAGATGTTCTTCTGTTATGTAGGGTACATGTCCCGGGTGAAAGTCCTAGAAAAACAGCTCCTTTGATATTTGAAAATCTTGCTGAGGGAATTCTCTGGACTTCCTGGATCTGAACTGGTGGTTCCTTCCCTGGAGGGGCCCAAGCTGAGATTATGGAAACTCTGGGTTTTATTTAATCAAATCTTGCTCAGTAGGATTTTGCTTTAAAAACTTGTGTTTTACCAACACAATAGTCCCCCAGAAAAGGAGGAGACCTAGCCAAGCTTGTATCACTTCTTTGTGGGTAGTCTTCACTCACTGTAATCACTAGCAGAATTCTGATTACCAGCCCGGCACCCCCAAATATAGGCCAGCTTAGATTTGGAAACTAAATGATCTCAGCAGCATTTTCAGTGTTCATTTGGAAACCTTTCAAGCAGAAGCCCTGGGATCTTGCAGAGTACAGATCCTAGAACAGGAGGAGAAGGATAAGAATATGCTTATCTTCTGACACAGTAAGTTTTCTTTTCTCTACTTCAGGTACTGTTACTAAATTTGTGATCACCAGCGACAAGAACTAATGACTGCCTGTGAGATCCGAACATGTGGGATTCGTCTGGGAAAGGAGGGGAGGAGGGTAGTGCTTGCTTATTGACCGTCTACTGTAGGCCACAATTTATGCCAAAGGTTTTGTATCTACTCTAGGACATTCCAGGATAAGGAGCCCCTTTATACACACAAAACCCTAAAGCTCATCACGACACAGGACCAGAGCCCAAATTCTGAAGCTTAGACTATCCAAGTGTATGAATACATATGTCCAAGTGTATGATACATATCAGAATGTTCTACCGAGCACAGAATGCACTCCTCAAGGGAATGAACACTGTGGAGAATTAATCAGGTCAGAGAAGCAATGAGACCCAAGGAATGAGCATCGCTGGCTTGGGTAGTCAGGCAGAATCACAGGCTTCGGGCTTCAGTTATTATCTGAAAAGCTGGTGGGCTCTAGAGGCGCAGATGCAGTCATGGTTAAATAGAACTCCTGTGTGACCTCAAATGCTTTGAGGATCTGTGGCCACAGGGCAACCTGAGAAATAGCTCAGAGGGATTGTTACCTTTCCTGGCTGGTTTTATGTCAACTTGACACAAGCTAGAGCCACCTGAGAAGAGGGAACCTCATTTGAGAAAATGCCTCTGTTAGATCCAGCTGTAAGCAAGCCTGTAGAGCATTTAGTTAGAGATTGATCTGGGAGGGCCCAGCCCATTGTGGGTGAGACCATGTTGGGCCAGTGGTCCTGGGTTCTACAAGAAAGCAGGCTGAGCAAGGCATGAGGAGCAAGTCAGTAAAGCAGCATCCCTCCGTGGCCTCTGCATCAGCTCCTGCCTCCAGGTTCCTGCCCAGTTTGAGTTCCTGCCTTGCTTCCCTCAATGGACTGTGATTTGGGATCTGTAAGGCAAATTAACTCTTTCCTCTCCAGTTTTTTTTTTTCAGTCATCACAGCAATAATATCCCTAAGTAAGACACGACCCCAGGCTCCAAAGCTTCAGGTGGGGTAAGTCAAACTGTAGACATTCTTGAGCTCCTTGCTGTCACCTTGTCCTCTCAATGGGCTATTTCAGTCCGATTTCAAGGTCCGGCCTTTACAGTAACCCCAACAGTAAAGCTGTTATATTGTGAAGAGGAAAGTATGGGAGCTCAGTTGGAAAGCAGACAATGAGATGGCTGTAAAGAAAGTTGTAGCAATAATGCATTCTTCTCTCTGCTTTCTTGCACTCACTGCCTCTTACATTATGCCAAATGGTCCCTAACCATGGCTGGCCCTCCACTTAACAGAGCCGGGGTCTGATAAATGCTATGATGTTCTCTCCCTCTTTGGTAATAATGTTGGTTTTATGTCCCCCTACGACAATGTCAACAGGTTCTGGCTGAGTCTAATTGCTGGCCCCGGGAAAGCACCTGTTCATTTTACTTTTATGGTGCTTGTGGGCATTCTTCTGTGGCATTCTTCCAGCCAGGAGAGTACTATTGGAGCAGAGACATATCGGAGCATTATGTCATTTGGAACCTAAGCTTTAGGTCAAAGAATAGAGTGCTTTCAAAATGTGGGAGCTGGCTCACTTCTAACAGACCCCATCACTTTTTCATTAGGTGTGTCTGCAAACATTAATTGGCCCTGGAGCACCGGTTTTTCTTTTTAGAGATGAGCATGTAACATTCCCTCATGCAGACTGAAAGCTTGGAAAATGATTAGAGTCATGTGACTTTAGAAGTGGAGGGGACATTTTACAGACGGTTTCATGGGATTTTGAACTGTGCCTCACAGACCCAGACGCGCTGCTCCGGGGCATGCTGGGATCCAGCTCCTTGGATGATGCAGGAAGTGGTTCCTCTGGTATTTCATTTGAGAAACGGCTGCACAGCGATCAGTAACCTCATGCTGTCCCTCTGTTCAGGATGATGGGGGAAACGAGGTTTAGAGATGATCTATAATCCTCGAGGTGAAATCCAGTAGCCAACTTGGGAGAAGGCCTGCTCCGCTCACTCTGCACAGTGCAGCTTGGGGAGGGCGCAGGAGCATACCATGGTCATGATTAAGTTCTGGTTTTTGAGAGTTTGGGAACATTTTCCACACCTCACCCCCTTCAGTTACAAGTTCTCTATGTCGGTTGATACCCACAGTTTGAGAGGCTCTGGTTTCCTGACTCTTCCTCGTTCAAACTGAAGACAGCCGAGAGTTAAGAAATGAATTCCAAGTGTAACATCTCAACCGCAGCACAGGTCTCCTGAGGACGACGCGTCCATGCTGCAGAAGCTGAGACCCACGATCTCAGATTTCTTCCACTCCACTTTTCTGATTGGGTGCTCTTGACCTTCCAGTAGCTTCAGCTGCACTAATAAACACCCTGCTACTGAAGATGATATCAAAGCAGAATTGGTTTTGCTGGATTCTAGCCATGTAGTTCCATAAGTTGGTTCCTCTGAGAGGGTGGACATAAAGAGGAACAGGCAGGTGGTGAAGAAATTGCCACAGGAAGCCAGAAGGAGAAAACGAACGTTAAATAGTCACCTAACACATGGAAGGTAGACTTGAATATATTATCTACTTATCCCGCCACATAGGGAAGATGGTATAAATTAATTCTCATGGGTTCTACATAATAATAGAACAAGAGGAGAGCTCAGGAAACTGCTGTCCAGATGACCAAGAAAAAACAAAAACAAACAAAAAAAACAAACAATCATCCAATGAGCCACACTGTCTTCATTCTGAGGATTCTAGAAGTCTCCGTTGGGTATAGTCTCTTGTCAGAAAGAAGAGAGCATGGCAAGTCACACACTGGTGACGATGATCTGTCTGGAAGTGGGACACATGGCATGTCATTTCTGTGTACAGTCAATGGCCAAGCCTCATGTCAAGGGGTGAGATGAGTCAGCCCTTTGGGGAAAGGACAACAGATTCTCTGACGGATAATACTTAAACAGCTTAACTAGTTCAATGTTTTATACTCTTTTGTAAAGGACTGAAACTGTTATGAACTTAATTTGGTGGTAGGCAGGTGCAGTAGAGTATCCCTGTAATCCTAGGTACTATAACCCTAGGCTGAGGCAGGAGGGTTGCAAATTTGAGGCAACCCTGTCTCAAAGTAAAATGATAGAATAAATGAAAACAAGTGGCCAAGAATAGAGCTTAGTGGTCCTGGGTTCAGTCTCTAGTACCAGAAGGAACTGAATGTGATGCCTCTTTTGGTGTGAGAATTTTTACACACCGTCCACCTTCAGTTCTTCTATTCTTACCTCCATAGGGAGCGGATGGTAGGGGTGGGTCTGAGACCCTACTACCAGTAGAAATGAATAGAGACAAGGTCTCTAAGGAAAGTTCTAGAAGGTAATAAAAGTAAGTCTGAAACGGGCGGCTTGGCAGCACATATTTTGGGTCACATTATAATTTAAGCATTATCTTATTCAACAGAAACCTCTCAAGAAGGAGGCGCTTCCTTGGCTTTCCATGTTGAGAGAGCGGCTGCCTGCTGGCATGGCAGCGGCCCTTCCCAGCAGCTGGTTCAAGGGTCCATATGCCATCAGAGCTAGGGTTGGGGCTTCAGACACTCACATCTACCTGTCTCTGCCAGCCGCCTACCTTCTGTACAGGCTCTGCCCAGGGGTCAGGGATGCAGCTTTCCAAATCTGAAATCACCTCATTTTCCCAGGGCACAGCTGCTCACTGAAAGGTATGAGAACAGAAGGAAAATGTCCATTCTCCAAGCCAGTCCCCATTGTGCTTCTGGCTCTTGGCTTTGTGGGCACCACCTACTGGGCCAAACGGAAACAGGGCTCAGACGCATCCATTATGTCCTCACAGGCCCTTGGTGGAGACAAGCACATTTATAAAGCGCCACGCCACCTCCTTGCATTGCCTCTGTGCTTGGTTTTCTGAGTGGCGTGCTGAACACATGGGTAGCAGTGGTTGTCCCTGTGTACATTCATTTCTGGGATGGGAAAGAGCAAATTGTTCTCAGATGATAAGGAATCATGCTCTCCTACATCTCGGAAGTGTGCTTTACTGTCCCCTGGCTAGGAAGCCAGCTGTCACTGCTGGCTCTGTGCTGTGTTTTGTCTTCAGTGTGGGTCTTCCACTCCCTGCCCTTCCCACTTCCCTTCTCCTGCTCTGTTTAGGGAGTTGTTTGCTTCTGTGTATTATTCAGTAAGGAATTTACACAGCTTGCATTTCAAAAGCTGCTGAGCAGCATGCAGGACCAAAGGCAAGGCAGGCCCTAGGTTGGGAGGGACTGACCTCTCCAGAAGGCTGCAGTGAACTTTCCTGTCCCCCACCGCCTCTTCTGGATGTCTCCCAGATGAATACAGACCGAAAATAAAATATTGTTCTTTATCATTTTGTCTTCTGTCTTTGTCCCCGAAGAGGCAAATTGCAGAGTCTTTCTGATTTGGGGATGCAGCAGAAGCTGACAAATTAGAGTGCTCAAGCAGTCTAATTCCTTGATAGGAACTCCAGTATCAGAAACGGAGACAGAATTCCTGTCTCCAGCACACAGACCCACACCTTCCACTCCTTTTCATATCAAATGAAAATCATCTTGCCTCCAGTGAATGTCTTAGAAGGAAATTCTAATAACACTGTCTGCAATTATGGTACTTTTTTTGGGGGGGGGTGTAACTTTGGGGCTAATCATGAGAGTAAAGAGACCTAGAATGGTGTAAATGAAGTTCAACGATGAAATGGGTGCATCCTGATGTATTCTATAATTCTTTTCAGGCCTGGGACCACAAGAATCCACGTGCACCATGTTACCTAGTCAAAGGAGCTTTGATGGAGAAGGCAAATGGAGAGGCCCTTTCTAAGTTTCCTCTTCCCTCAGTCAATGCTCTCTCTATTCAGATGTCTATGGTCTGGCCTTCTCAGCGCTCGAAGTTTATCTTTGGATGCAGGACAAGCAAACACCGAGCTTTTTTTTTATTCTGTTAGCAGGCAGAATAACAGCAAAAAGATCCATTGCCAAGGACATGGAGGAGGCCGTGTGGCAGAGCCAGCCTCTTGACAGGCAGTGCAGGGGCTCTGAAGCCAGGACATCTGTGGAGCTTGTCGCCTTGGGAGGGAGGGGAGACTTTTCTGTCTTGGCCTTTGCGATTCCCTGTGCTGCGCCTCCTGCTGAGTTTGTTCTTGGCCACTGCTCTCTTAAGGCAAGCCAGATGCTGTGGGGAGCCAGGCTAGAGGCTGGAAGTTCATCCACCATTGTGATCTGAAAGCAAAGGAGAAAATGTGTGACCCACAGAACGGACTGCTTAAGGGAGTCTTGATTCCATTCTGAGAGTGAGCCGAGGAGCGACCTCCATGGAACCACAACGGTCACTTAAAAATAGGTTTGAATGCTGGAGTTTTCCACCTCTGCTGAAGGCACAGTATGTGGGTTGGTGAAGGCTCATTGTGAGCCTCTCCTCAGCTGTGTAGAGAAGTCAACAAAGTGGGTTTTGTTGTCTCTGGAAAATTCACTAAGCTCCTTGGCTGCCCGGTGGTAGGAGAACTGTACTCTAGGTTTTGTGTGGATGGTTATGAAGGAGCAGGCTTAATCTCAATTCTGGCAGTACTAAGTGGCTGGGGAAGAAAGACATGAATTAAGTCATTATGAAGTATTAAAAGCCAAAGAATTTCCTGAGAACCTAAGGTTAAGGTTATGAAAAGTCTAGACAGCCTGAGGTCCCTCAAAGTTCAAGCCCTTCTTAAACCCTAGTCTAACCAGGTCTGGCCTTCCCTGGGCATCCACTGCCAGCACACATAAGCCAGCCTGTGCTCTCTGGTCGCTTCAGTCGGTACAACCACATTTCAAGAACAATACAAGTCCAAGGACACGGAAATGTCTGTGAAAGGTTGGCTGAGGGACACTTTCTTCCTTTTTTTGATCTCAACAGTTTTTTTTCATAAACATCTTCAGAGAAACAGAAATATTGAATGTATGGTAATATCCAAGGATGCTGGGACTATCATATCATGATTTCATATCATATTATATCACAATAGAATTATCATCCTTGGATAATATAATTATTGGTGTGTAATCCGCACCTGTGTCAAACAGCCCCAAGAAGGAAGTTAAGTTCTTTGTAGGAAACACAGACCTTGTACTGTCATGTCTAGCATGGTTTCATCCTGGAAACATGACTAGGGCAACTCAGGAAGGAAGAAATGCCGGATCTGAAGAAACACCAGATACACGCCCAGCAAAGTTGGGCCTGGGTGGGCTGTGCTCACCCTAATGGACGGTATTTACTGTGCAACCCAGAAACTCATTGCATTTGCTATGCACAGCATGAGGAGGAGGGGGTAGCTAGTCTTGGTGGTAGGTTTCTGTAGTGGAGCGGTCGCAGGTTGCATACATCTGGAAGAGGAAAGTGGAGTCTATCCTTTCTGCACACTGTCAAAATCCACACAGAGACCAGGGAAGGCTCTGCCACGTCCCTAAATGTGACCTGGAGAAGGCTTTGCCATTCCCATGGGCCTGGGACATGTCATGCTTCTGTCAACAGCACACATTCATTTAGGACTTCATCTGCTCCCCAGTGAGTACTGTATATCTGGTCCCAAACTCTACGGTCGGGGAGCTCACAGGCCCCAGGGGGAGCCCACTACTTTTATTCTGCTAAATGGACACAGTGCCAAACTTCCTTCTAGGTTTCTATCTCTATGTGCCATTCTCACACCTCACCAGAGCACGTTCTTTGTACAATGGATAGGGTTAATGCAGAAACTCACAATTAGTCAAAGTGCAGAGAGTCAGTGTCAGTGGAGGGGTCAGTCACAAATGCAACGTCTGTATCATACCCCTTCCCCAAGGCTCAGGGACCATTGTAGAAGAAGTGCTAGAAAGATTCTAAGAACCATAAGTCAGGTTGTGGAGAACCAGAGCAAGACAGTGTCTTGTGGACATAGCTGGACCTCTGTACTCATGAGCTCACAACAACTGTGTCTGTCTGCACAAGACCTGTATGACATCAGTCCAATCAATAATCCGCCACAAGGGCGGGGCAGTTTTTGAGCACCCACCCCTAACTGAGGAGCTATTGACAGTAGATGGCTTGGGGGGGCGGGGGGAGGAGAATCAGTTTTCTTTAAGGGTGTGGGTTCTGGTAGGTCGACCATTCTCTAGTAGGTGGCTCCATATCTATATGGACAGCACAGATTGGAGTCAGTATGTTGTTTAAAAAGCAAAAGAGGATGCAGAGTTGGGGTGTGAATTATGATCAAAATACACTGTATGACATTACCAAAGAATCAATAAAAAGATTTTTAAGTCTATTGAATGTTAATGTATGCAGTAAGCATAAATAAAACAAATGGATAGAATTATGGAAAGGTATATTTTAGATTAAACAAAAAAGATAATTTTGATCCTGGGAATGTTTCAAGGTAACACAGGCAGCTTGGATGCTGGTGCATTCCCTTTCCTTCAAGGTATAAGCCAAAGCTGGAAAACTATTTGTCCACCAACCAGTTTCAGGGACGAAAAAGCAAGGGGCATTTAGCATCATTATCTAAGGAGCTCTGGATCCATGATCCCTGAATTTGAATGTAAAATTAGGTGCACATTCGGAGGAACTTTGTCCTTTGCATTTTAATTACAGCCTCTTTAGAGGATGAGCTGGTGAATTAGCTGTAGCTTTCCATGGAAGTTTCCAATTATGAGTCAAGGGCCCCACCCTCAAACATAACTGGTTTGCTAAGAGCAAGAAACATTTGAAAATGACTTCTAACATGAGAGATGGGAGTTTGCCAGGCTTGGAGGTTCATGCACACAGTAGACTGAGGTGTGAGAACCATGGGCTTGAGGCCAGTCTGGGCTAAAGAGTAAGGCCCTGTCTCAAAACACTGAAAAAGAAGCAATTCATCCAAAACAAAGTAACAGAGACAATACAGGAGGAAGAAAGATGTAAAAAAACAAAAACCCAATAATAGCCAATAACACTTCATTAACATCCCCAGAGAACTAAGAACACATTTTATGAGTCAATGAATTGGAGATTACATTAAAAGAAGAGCCAAAGGACAAAGATCTTGGAAATTAAAATTGATATCAGACATGAAAATTTCATAAGAAAGAATTGAAGCCAGAGTTTCAGAAATCTAAAACATTGAAAGAGAAAAACATGACATGGAGACCAGGGGAGTATGGAACAAGTCAGGGTTAGTCCAGGAATTGAACACTAACATGAGTGACAGTTGGGTAAAGTGAAGAGATGCACAGGGCCGGGGCTCTAGTGACAGGTGACAGTGTTGATCTCAGTACCAACACCAAACAAAAACAAAGAAGCAAGTGTGATTTTTATTGGGTCAGGGATAATTTGTCATAACTGTAACCCCAGCACTTGGGAGGTAGATGCAGGAACAGCATGAGTATGGGGCTAGCCTGGGCTACACAGCAAGTTCCAAGTCAGCCTGAGCTATAGAGCAACACCTTATCTCAAGGGTGGTGGGAAGAAGGGGAAGAGAAGGGATTCTTTAAAATAACTCAACGGAAATTTCCTAGAACTAAAATATGTGATGCTCCAAGGTAGAAAGGTCCTATCAACCAAGTTCTTTAATTTACTTTGGTAGATGAAAAATGATCCATATCAAAGTGTGTGTGTGTGTGTGTGTGTGTGTGTGTGTGTGTGTGTGTGTGTGAAATTGAAGGTTATGTCAAGGTGTGTATGTGTATAAGAGGGAGAAATTGCAGATTACTGGGTCAGGCATACTTTTTTAGATTTGCAAAAAGCCCAACAAAATCAGGCTGCATGACAAAGTCAAAATCTGGGTAGAACTAAATGTTGAACAGGAACTAGTACAGATAATTGATTTACTTGCTGTAAAGGGAAAACTGTGTTGTTGTTTGTTTTTTTCTCCTTTGGGGGCCCACCATCCAGCTCCCAAATAAGTCACACATGGAAGCTTATACTTAATTATAAATGCCCAGCCTTAGTTTGGCTTAGTTTCTAGCCAGCTTTTCTTAACTTAAATTATCCTGTCAACCTTTTTCCTCTCAGCTTTCTTATTCTCTTACTTCTGTGAATCTTACTCTTACTCCATGGCTTGCTGTGTAGCTGGGTGGCTGGCCCCTAGAGTCCTCCTCCTCCTCTGGCTCCTTCTCCATTCCTCCATCTCTTTTCTTCTCCCTCCTCTCAGATTTCTCCTTCTATTTATTCTCTCTACCTGCCAGCCCCACCTAGCCTTTCTCCTGCCTTGCTATTGGCCATTCAGTTCTTTATTAGACCATCAGGTGTTTTAGACAGGCACAGTAACACAGCTTCACAGAGTTAAACAAATGCAACATAAACAAAAGTAACACACCTTAAAATAATATTCTACAATAAAACTGTTTCCTGTTCAGAATTTTATAGTCAGTCACAAATTAGAGGCAGTGGAATAGAGGGACTCAGAAATTGAAGATTTTCATAGGCCAGCAATATACTCATTGGTAAGTTACTTGCCACTCACGACTTGAATTTAATCTCTGGAATCCATATGGTAGTAGGTGAAAATGGACTCCCACAGGTCATCCTCTACATGAGTGCTATGCCATGTACACACACACACACACACACACACACACACACACACACACACACACACACAAATAAATGAATAAGTGAAAAACCAAGATTCTCACATATTCAAAACATTTTATAAACAACAGCAAATATATAGATAAGGTACACACCAGGGCTACTGCTCCCTGGGAAAATTCTTGATGACAAGATCTGAGAAGTGAGTATGAAGTTCACCTGTTACCTTTCACACCCTGGGAAGAGCATAGTCAGACAGATCCAGACTACAGACTGGAGATAATACTTAGATATTCCAGCAGTGGAGTATCTGACTATTTGTACTGAAGAGTCGGGAGAACATAAGGCAGCTTGAAGTGTGCCAGAGTCTAGAACACAATGGTAATGGTAGTTGCAGGAGATTTAGCACCAACCAAGACACTCTGCCAGGACACTGTTTCTGATTAGAGATAGCAACAGACCTTTCCTCAGAGAGGTCAAGGGTTAGGATCCAAGATGTGAGGTTACAGCTGCAGGAAGTACAAACAGGGATAGTGTGTTGTCTTTCTCTTGTTTTTCATCTTTGGCATTCCTGGTTCCCGAGCACCAGCCTTTCTCCTGGGATGATTGGAGAACAACGCAAACCATGGTCAAGGCATGGAGTTGACTGCCGGAAGCATCGGGCACAGGCTATTTGAGCCGAGCTTTACAGAAGTCAGTTCTTTCCCCTGGGCATTCAGGAGATGAGAGTCCTGGACAAGTAAACCTCTTCCTCTCAGAAGTGATCGGAAGCTTATGTCACGTGCCCCTTTTCCGGGAAGACTCCTGAATGGGTTCCATCTGGCTTGGGAGTAATACAAGAAACAGGAGGACAAAGGGGATGCAGAAAGAGGATGTAAAGACCATCAGCAGGATGACAGCGAAGGGGGAGCGGCAGGACCGCAGGTGGGAGGGGCAACCTCGATGGGAGCATGCGCAGTGTGGGAGAGGCGTGTGAAATAGGCAAAGCACACATTTTAAAAAGCTTTATGTAGGTGTAACCGGACTAGAACAACCTGGATGTGCTTCAAATGTACAAGCTCATTAGGTTTGCCCTATTTATCCACCCTGGAAGCCACATCCCTTTCCAAGCAAATGCTATTTGTTGGCTATGGTAGAGTAGGACATTATCTTCTTGGTGCCTTGTGTGTGGTGGTGCATGCCTGTACTGCTAGCCTCAGGGAGGCAGAGGCAGGAGGATCTCTGTGAATCTGAGGCCAGTGTGTTCTCAGGTCGGCCAGAGCTTCATGTGCAGACCCTGCCTCAGCAGACAAAATAAAACGAAAGTCAGCCCTTTGCTGGGGATATAGCTCAGTGGTAGAACACATTGACAAAAAAAAAAAAATCAATTACTTGCGTTGCTACTGTGCATTTTTATCTCAGAGTAATTCTTTTCAAGTAATTCTTGTTTATCCCAGTCCTTTGCTTTTCCATATGAATTTTAGAATATACTTTCTTAAAACGTTCGAGGATTTGAATAGTGATAGTGACGAATCTTCCAATGAACCTGGGGAGGCATGACATCCTATCAATTCTGAGTCTTCTGACCCATGAATACAGTGTAATTTTCCATTTATTTGGACCCTTTCTAATGTATTTTCCTAATAAATTCTAGGCAAGCATTCTATCACTAAGCCACATCCCCAGCTCTTGTTTCTATTGATTTTCACACTAATATCTCATGAGAATTGAGACATAGTTCTACACACCTTTTGTTAGATTTATCCTTATATGTTTTATGTTTCCTGGTAGAATTATAAATAGGACTTGTTCACTTAAAAATGTCATAAACACATTTTATTTATTACAATTGTGTTTGTAGGCTTGTGGGTGCCAGAGCAGACATGTGGAGGTCAGAGGACAGTTCGCAAGGACAGTTCTCTTCTTCCTCCCTGTGGGTTCCAGGGATTGAATCCAGGTCATCACTTTCTGCCTTTCAATCGTGAGTATAAAGAAATATGGCTAAGTTTCATATGTTGATTTTGCATAGAGCTTGCTTGGGTTATTTCTTGAGGACTCCATAGGACCATCTATGTAGATAACCATGTTGCCTGTCCACAGTGACTAGGTGTGAGGCAACCCACTTTATTTTCTTGCTTATTGTACCAGGTGGAACCTCCAGGACAATACTAAATAAAAATTAAGTGGCAGGATTTTCTGCAGTAGAAATCTTTCAGCATGTTGAGGTGTTCCTTTCCAGCTTTAGTTTTATGAGATTTTAAAAAAAATAACCAATCTTAAGTACTCTTTATGTGTATATTGAGACACACAGGTGTTTGTTAGAATAGTAACATGGAGATTTATTTTGATTTGGATATTATTGGTCAATCTTTAAAAAGCTGGGAGTTTTATACAATCTAAATTCAGATTTATAGCAATGAAAATAGTGGAGCCTTGGAACTAAGGCAGACAAATAAATCAGTGGAACTAAATGAACGGTTCAAAATAATCCCATATTGCTCTGGAAAATGGATCCATGACAAATGCAAAAGAATTAGTGGAGAGAAAAAGTAATTGGCATGCTGCTGAAACAATTGAGTATCTGTTCAGAGCCTCACAAAGCCTTGGCATGACGCCCCTTGGTCATGTTGTATTATCCCTTTTAATATATTGTTGGAATTATTTTGCTAAAGTATTCCTAAGAGCTTCTACATCTGTGTTTATGAAGGACTTTCATTTTTCCATGAATATCAGAAACTACTTTTGAATGTTTTATTTATGTGTGTGTGCATGTGTGTGTGTGTGTGTGTGTATGTGTGTGTGTGTGTGTGTGTGTGTGTGTGTGTGTTTGAGGGTGTGCATGTATATGGCAAGGCAAATTTGGGGAGATCAGAGAACAACATGCAGGACCTGATTCTCTCCATCCATTTTGTGGGTTCTGGGGGTTGAACCTAGGTACTTAGACTTGGCAGCAGGTGTTTCGACATGCTACTTCATCTCACTAGTCCCTGAGAATCTACTTTCTTACAACAAAACCAATTCTGGGATTTTAATAGAGACAGTAGAAACTGTAGATGAACTTGGGGAGAAACGGCACTTTGTATGGTTTGCTATGTTGTTTTTGTCAAGTTTTGGTTTCAGATAATATTGGTCTCAAAAAGCTAGTAAGGACTTGTTTCTCTTTCTTGAAATTTTGGTAGAATTTCTATGAGTTCTTCCTTATTGTTTTGTCCTATCATTAGTGAAACCATCTAAGGCTGGAGTTGAACTCATGGGAAAGTACTCTTACAATTCCATTTTGTTACTACAATTAGGCCTATGAAGGATTTCTTCTCTTGAGTGATCTTGGGCATGTCGTGAATCCATCAAAAACTCCATACATTTTCTTCTAATCATCCTGTGTAGGAGCTGTAGACTTGTGTGGGTGGCACCTCTCCCAGCCCTTAGTCAAATCCTTTGCATCTTCTACTTCCTCCTCATCAGCCTGGCTGACGATTATCTTATCAATCTCCTCATTTGGTTTCTGCGATCCACACCCACAAGCAGTATTGGAGAGGGGACCGGGTTCCTCCCAATTTGGAGCAAACACTATCACAGAGACACAGTTCTAGTACGAGTCCTCACTGATTTCCACTCTGATCTTAATTTTACCCCGGTTTTGTTTACATCAGGCTTTACTGTTATTCTTCTTCTCCTATTATTTATTTATTTGTTTGTTTAATTATTTATTTAAGGTGGACACTGGGGTCTTTGATGGCCCTTTTTAATGGTGGCATTCCCTATTTCGTGTGCATACTCTCTATTAGTGTAACTTTTTCTGTGAATTCCTCTTTAGACACGTCCCATCAAGCTTGATTCCATTCCTTTTCTTTTTAGTGGTGCTGAGGATGGAGCCCATGACCCTGAACATGGCGGGCAAGTGCTCTCCTTCTGAGCTATCGCCTCAGCCTTGCATGCTGTGTTTTCAGTCTCCCCCAGGACCAATTACATTTCATTTACCGTTGGGTTGCTTCTGTTTTCATGACTTACATATTATTTTTGTTCCCCACATTTATAGATGTTCCTAGTTATATTCCTTCTTTTGATTTCTAAGTAATAGATGTGGTGGTCAGAGGACAGACTTTGTGTGACTTGAAATATTTTCATGTATTTAGTGGCCTTATAGATCTTGGTGCGCATTCCATGTACACTTAAGAAGCATGTGTGTTCTCCTGCTCGTGAGTAGAATTTCACCTGGATATCAATAATGCCAAGTTGGCTGACAGTGGTGTTCAAGTATCTTACATCCTACTGATTACATATACACTCATTCTTACCAGTTGTTCAATGAGGGATGTAGCAATCCATGACCATAACTGGATTTGTCTATTTTTTGAGTTCAATCAGTTTTTGCATCATGAATCTTCATGTTCTTCTTCTAGAGTCGTAAATACTTAGGACTGCTGCATCCTCTTGCTGAGCTGATCTTTAGCTATGAACGACCTTTTCTGTTTCCCTAGCAGTCTTACTGGCTCCTGACCCATTGATCAACAGCAGGAAATGGAGATCTTGGGCTCCAGTTAAGAGGAATTGGATTCAGCCAACAATCCGAATGTGGTTGGAGGCAGATTCTATCACAGAGTTTTCAGATGAGAACTCAGACAGTGAGTGTAACCCTGATGCCATTCTCTGAGACCCAAGGACGAGAACTCAGCCACACTGCACTCTAATGTCTGACCTTAGTTGTGAATACTGAGAACAGACTGTGCCCTGTTCTATGTTATTCTGTGTTGTGTAAAACAGTGTTTTTGTTTTTTCTTTAGATTGTGTCTTGCCCTGGAAGACTCTGTCTATAATCAGTTTTCACTCTATTTTGAGGATGGGGAATGATTCTGTACCTGGGTAGACACCCGGGTGGCACTATATGTCTGGCACCACTCACATGGCACAGACTGATCAATGACTAACTCCTGAGTATAGGAAGGGTGCCATGTTAGACATTTATCAGGATAAATCAAGATTGCGGGGAAACATGAGTGTCTTAAAATCATATCAGGAAAGCCAGGGTTGAGAACTTACCAGACATATCAGACTAAGAAAGTATGCGGCTCCTTCACCAGGATGTCATAAAGAGACGGGTATCTAGCACTGTGACGGCCACAGCCCCCACAGACCTGCCATCTGGTTACCATGTGTGTGACGGAGGAGAGCTCCTGACTGGCTCAGGGCTTCAGATTCGCTTGTTCCCTGATGCTGATGTGTCCTACTTGAGCTACTCTCTGCTTATCCTTCTGCTCACCCATACGGACCTGCTGTCCATCTGTCCATCTGGTCCTTCTGAACCTGGTCCTGCCTTTGCTTTACCTCATTTCTGAAACTCAGTTCTGACCCTGCAGCCTGGACACCGTTGTAGTCAGACATTTTCTCTGGTCCCGCTAAGCACCCGCCCCAGTCCCATGGTCCGCTTATAAAATAATCATTCAGAAGCTTATATTAATTATAACTACTTGGCCATCAGCTCAGGCTTATTACTGACTAGCTCTTACATTTAAATTAACCCATAATTCTTATTTATGTTTAGCCACGTGGCTTGGCACCTTTTCTCTGCTCTGCCTTGTCATCTTGCTTCCTCTGTGTCTGGCTGGCGACTCCTGACTCAGTCCTTCCTCTTATCAGAATTCTCCTCGTCTGCTCTCTCCACCTATACTTCCTGCCTGGCTACTGGCCAATCAGCGTTTTATTAAACCAGTGTACAAGGGCATTATCCCATAGCATTCTGTGGCCAGCATCCAGTCTGAGGATAGGAAGAAGGGCTGTGAAATGCTGTCTCCTGGATACGGTACAGCCAACGCCTTCATGACCTCAGAGCAGCCTACATTGAGCCCAGAGAAGACTGGGCCTATCCAGCGGTCAGTCATGGATGGGGGAGGAATTTACACAGCCTTGCTCCTTCCTGCTTAACTATAGGCTACTACTGCATTTGGTGCAGGTAATCGCTGTCTTTAGTTGTATGTCCAAAATGGTGAGCCCAGCAGACTCCAGTGGATAGTTCTACCCCACGATCACACAGATGATCTTAATTAAACTGAGTGGGTCACAAAATAACAGCAACAATGACAATGACACCAAGAACAAGAAGTCATGAATGTGAGAAAAAGACTTGTGGAAGGGGAGGGTAATGGAGGTGGGAAAGAGATGAGGGTTATAGTAATCAGAATGTACGTTATGAGTGTATGAAATTGCCAAAGAACAAACTCCATGAAAGTTTAAAAAGAAAAGGTGCTATCAATAAAAGGACAAATCACGAATTGCAAGAAAATATTCAAAATACGTATTTCTAATCAGGTATCAGAAAATAACTGTTTATAATAAGAAACTGACAAATCAAAAGGAGAAAACATGGCTGACAAATAAATCCTTTAAAACATAATAAACATGCCTTTTAAAGGAGTTTCTAGTTCTCTATTTAAATACTCCTAATTATCCTTTTTTTCAAACTTAGGAAAGTCTGTCTAATAATGACAACACCAGAATTGCTATTCTCCTGTCATCTATCACGTCTGCTGATTTTTATTCATGTGATTTTATTTCTTTGAGTGCCTGGCTAATTTCAATTATGTACCACATAATATGCACTAAAAGTGCTTGTGACAATAATTTGAGGCCCAAGACTGTGCTGTCTTCCCCCACAGAGTCCGTATCTTAGATTCCACAGGATACTTGAAAGTAATGACTATCATACCAGGACCTTTGCCTGGTTTCATAGGCCCAGATGACCCCAAGCTAGGCTCTTGTCGATGGCAGGACTGTCTATTGTTTGGTCTTTTGGGGGCAACTTGCTGACTCTGTGTCTTAGAAGATCTCAGAATCTCTGGCTGTTCTTCCCTTTGGTCTCCAGAAGCTATCAGAAGTGTGCCTCACCTTCTTATCCTTTCAGGCATGTTTTTCCAAAATTAACTCTGCTCACACCTTTCCTAGAGAAAGAGGCCTTCTCTTTCCCCAGATTTGAGGAAGAAGTCTACCACTGAACCAGTTAATAGAATGAAAAGTATTCTATTAGTCTACATTTTACTTAACCTCTCCAACTCTGTTAGTATTTGCCAAAGCTTTCTTTAGACCCAGAGACAATAACCTGGTAGAGGAGGAATTAGCAGTCAGTCACCGATGCTTTCTTAGCACAAGACATTAGAGGACCCGACAGGTAGTGGGGGCAGGCAAACCTGATCGATCCACAGAGCCATAGAGAACCGATCAGCTGACCCTGTCTCTTCACCTTCCCAGATCGGAAAGACCACACATCTTCCTAAACCCCTCCCCACTAATTCCTGTGCCCTCCTATCTTGGTCCTCCAAAACCTCTATGGCTGATTCTGTCCCGCTGATCATTGACTCGGTCCTCTGATTCAAGGTTTAACATTATTGGCAATTTTGGAGTGACCGTGAGAACAAATCTCCGTCAACAACACCTCATTTGCCTCTTCCTTCCCAACACATGCTCTACAATCTAAAAAAAACCAAAGACATGGTTTCCCTTGATGGAGGTAAACTGCCCAAGGTGGGGCGCACAGGGTAGCTTTACTTAGGCATCCTTGGTCTTAAGCACATGGAATCCTGCACCAGGATCCGGACCAGTTGAGTTGCTAGAAAATGTCCTACACCACACACCAGTTCACAGGATAAGGAAAACAAAACTGTGTGGGCTTGGGGTTGTTTGTGTTACTCTCATTTGAAAAAATAAACACATGTTGCTGTCTGGAGTCAGTAGTCATGTTTTGCCCTTACAACTCTTAAATCAGTAATGTGAACGAAGAGGGGGACATGAAGTTGAATACAAACCCAGTCATGTTCTGGATGTTCCTTCCTTGGTCTCCAAGGTTCTTAGAGCCTCCAGACTCCTGGCCCCCTTGGCAAACCTACTCTGTGAAAGGAGCCAAGGAGCCCTTGGAATTACCTTCCTAAGGAAATTGGGGGAGAGTGACAATAGCAAGAAGAGCCAGATGAGATGATGGGAAACAGCTGCCTAGTTACCGTCCAGAGCACCTCCTGTAAGGCCTGCAGCCTTTCAGGGCACAAAAATGACCTAGAGTGATTTAAAAAATGAACACTCATAGATAGACAAACACACACACACACACACACACACACACACACACACACACACACACACACACACACGTACTCAGACTCACATAGATTCTAGGCTTCTATTGCAGAAGGTCTGACTCATTGGATGTCAATTGAAGCCCTGTTGTCTTCATTTTCAACATGTAAAATGTTAACTAACCATGGACTCTACCTTGGAGAAATCCCATTGTTGACACTAGACCCACGAGTCAGAAGAGGCATTTAAATGGGGTGGGATGGCCTCATTAATCCCATTGCTAATTTATTTATTAAGTAGGCTTAATCCTCTAAGCCCTACTCTCAGGAGTAATAGTAATAATAGTAGTAATATTAAGAAAGAGAATCAAGCTTTTTAAGGCCTGTGAGAAGCCATCAGTGATTTTATGCCATTAGCAATGATATAATTTAGTTGAATAAGGAGAATTATGGTTAGGCTTCCTTTGTTTTTAGTTTATACATGTTTATGATGCTTGGTTGCTTTCAACAGAGTTGAATTTTCTTTCTTTATTTTCTTTTATTTTTTTTAAACAAAGCTTCATTAGAAATGCATTATTTCATTACAAAGCTCAGAAAAACTATCATCCCTATGACTATTCCAAACCCTGAATTCTCCTTGGTACCTCAGTTGAAACATTCATCTAATGATCTCATAAGAATTTTGTATGTGTATCTGTGATTAGATTATAGACTCCCTGAGGTGGGGAAAGTTAGTCTCTAATTCTTACGTCAAGTACAGAAAATACCAGATAGTTGACAGCTAAAAGATGACCGTTACCTATTGTAGATTTCTCCCCCAACCATCCAACTTCATAAGGGGATGTGAGTAGAATTCATAACACTTTGCTAACTTTTCAGAATACTTAAAGATTGTTTTTCTAACTATGACTCAAAACTATGAAAATGGAAAGAAAGTGTTGCTAAGAATATAGGTTCAAAATGAAAATAAATCTTGAAATGTTGGTTTCCAGAAATTTACCTGGATGATATAAGTGCTTTCATTTTAGAAAGAAAAAAAAAAAGAAACAATATATTACATCACAGTTTTTTATTATAGTCTTTACTTTCCTCCTGTTTACTAGTTCCACAGTAATAATGCATAATAATAACCATGTGCCTTGAATAGAAATGAGAAAGGAGGAAACGGAATAGTCTACATGGCTAAAGTTGTATTTAGCTCTAAATTTAGGATCTCAGGTGAAGTGTGTTTCTCACTTTGATGTTTTTAGGTCTCAGTGATCTACATCTCGGCCCTGACATGTCTAAGGGTCCACAGTTTTTATTGCATGTCAATCTCTAGTATCAACACATCTCTGACAGCCTTTTGCATCCTTTAGATCTTCCCCTGGTGTTGGCTTTACTTCCCGCCAGGCTTAGCCATGACACGCCTTTCCCCTTGCCCCAGAGCATCCTGGGATCCTATTTATACATGTACCCATGCTTCCTGGAAGTGCTGTCTACACAGTGCTAGCCAGGCTTGCTTTTGATCATTGGAGAGTAAGTCTGACGAAGGACTGCCTCCTCTGTTGTTAGGTGAACAGTTGGTTGGGTGGGTGGGGGGGTTGCCCTGCCTGTGACGACTCAGATGATGTCAGAGGGAGGACTAGGTCACCAGGTGCTTTTCTCAGTGTTCCATGTAAGTCTTCCCTCCTGCTCACCCTTTCTCCTCGTTGGCTTCCTATCTTCCCATTCTACCACCCCCCCCCCCACACACACATCAGCACCACTCTTAATTCATAGGATCACACCACGCAAGAAGTCATACATGAGACATGAGTTCTTTCCTTTCAGAGGAATCTAAGCAAAGAAATTATGAAAGTCAAGAGGAATAATGGTGAGAAAAGTCCAAGTGGTGAGCAACCTAAGGTAGGGCAGGTGACTTTAAAACAGCTGGTGTTCTATTTGGGCTAACATAAAACATAGTTGTATTAATCACAGTGTGATACCTGGTTGTCTTTAAAAGGTCTTTTTGGTACTGGGAAAGGGTTCAGTTGGTAAAATACCTTTTGTACTTTTTGTACCTTTTGTATGAGGACTGAGTTTAGGTCCCTAAGCACTATGTAAAAGTGTGACATGATCACTTGAGTCTTGAATCCTAGCACTGGGAGTGGGTGTGGAGGTGGGCCAGTGAAGACAAGCAAATCCCTGGGTCTTGCTGGCCAGCCAGTCTTCTCAGTTGGGGAACTTTGGGTTTGCTGAGGGACTTTGTCTCAGAAGAGACGTGCATGTGCACATCTGCATACACTCAAGCACGTACTTACACACACACACACACACACACACACACACACACACACACACACACGCACGCATGCAAGTACACACATGTATGCATGCGCACACACACCCATGCACTCCCAAAAGGTATTTTTGCAGTTTGGATCTAGTTTTAGGCAAGACGTTTGTACTGCACTTGGTATATGTTAGGCTTAAACTAATAACTTCTTTCTTTTTGAAATGTTACTCATTTGTTCAGTAAACAAGGTGAGCCATTTACGTAAACTCTTTCCTTTGCATCTGGGTTGCCACTTTGTGTATTTTGCCAGCTCTAGCAACAGGATACGTAGCCTCCAGTTCCAATGGCGGTAACTCTTCTGCTGTGGAAGGATGAGAGCAACCATTCAAAATGTTGTCACACCCGATTTCAGCTTTACCTAGAAAGAAAAACTTCTTGGGGGAATCTAGTGAAATAATGAAATAAGGTACTCCACCCTAGAAAGTCTTGGTGTATAGGAAATACTTGTGACAACTACCCCCGCCCTGCGCCCCGCGGGGGGGGGGGCGGCGTATCCCCTATATAAACCAAAGGGCTCTGTCATCTATTGAGGTGTCACAATGGAGAAGGATGACTGGAACTCTGAGGAGAGTCTTACATAGGGGAAAAGATTTGTATTTAAAGTCCATTTTTTGTTTTGTTGTGAAACGGGGATCTCATTGTGTTGCCCAGATTGGCCAAGAACTCCTGGGCTCAGGAGATCTTGCTGCCTCACCCCCTGCCCCCAGCTAGCTGGAGCTGTGGGCATGCATCACTCCACTTAAATTAAAAGTTGATAGTTTCGTTAAGTTAAAGATAAACAAGCAACTAAAAGTAAGGCAGATGTGGTGGGGAGCAGCTGCAATACCAGAATCCGGGATGTGAAGGCAGGAAGGCAGCCTCGAAGTCCAAGGGAACCTGGGCTACATAGTGAGTTCCAGGCAAGCCTAGGTTATAGTGTGAAACCAACCAATCAAACAAACAAACAAAAAGAAAGAAAAACAAAAGGAAAAAAGAAAAAGCGAACCATTCTGTTCAGGACTGAATGGCACTTCCTTCTGACGTTTCTGAGAGGGAAGAAATGAATCAACAATAAACAGTGAGCTCCAGAAATGAATTTTCCCAAACAATGATAAGAATGAAAGAAGGGTCCTTTTGCCTGAGTTCGTATGGCTAAGGTCTATTTAAAATGATCCTGGATATATCTAAGTTTTAGAGTGAGAACTTAATATCTGTTCTTTTAAAATATTTAAAAAAAACCCATGTTGCCCATAATCACCAAAATTAGGCTATTGATTGACTCAGACTGATTCGTTGATTTAGATGAATTGTTTGGCTAGAGTGTATTGAAAGGCAGCCAGTCCCTTGAGAGAAACACGGCTAACACTAAGCCTCTCTGTGAGAAAGACGCCCATCGAGGAAGCTGGAGAAAGTTGGAGTGAGTGCTATATCTGAGGATGGGTAAAAGGTAACACCATTTGACTGAAGCAAACCTGAGAACTAGTTACATAAGAAACAAGAGGAGCCGGGGAAGAAGAGGGCCTGAACAATCGTGATGAGTTGGGTGGGTGGGGGTGGTCATGAAGCCTGGCCATTTATCACATGAAATATTGCGTTGAGTGGAGGTTGAGTCATGTTGGACACCGCGGAGGCCCCCATCCCCACTCCCTGAACCTTGGGGTAATCTTTAGACATTACCATTAATTATTTAGACTCAGAAGGCTGCGAAAACATCTTGATTCATTGGCAAAGTGACAAGCATATGGTGTGTTTTGCAAAGCCCTAGCTTTCTGTTGAGAGGGGGCTAACATTCATTTCTTACAAACCCTACAGGGACTTTCCAAGGCGGCCCTTGTTAACATAGTTCAAAGTTGCAGAGCTGGGAGTAGTTTTGAAAAAGAAGTTAGGTACCCATGAGTAGCTTTTTACCGGCCAACAGACAAGGAAGTTCGAAGGAAACACACATTTCTTGCAACCAGCTACGGAGTATCAGACAGCTCAGCAGCTTGATGGATCGTCAAGGTGGCAGGTCTGTTTAGTGGGTCCTGTAGGATGGTGCTTAGAATCTGGTGTTCTCCACAGTGCTTGGCACTCAGATAGCCTTGGTTCAGGCCAAAGTCCTGCTTCAGAGTCACTGAGCAAGTGGCTCGATCCTGCTCAGCTACGCTGTGCTTGAGGGGTGTGAGCAGCTCGCCGGCTCCTGATGCACAGCTGTGGGCAAGCACCTCCCCGCTGAGAGGCGGGGAGGAATGAGTGGGGACAGGTGTGGTCGAGTGAAAGGCGAGGAATACAAAGAACCCCATCTCAGCCTAGATGTCCGCTCTTGTTTGAACTCTTCCTCACAGCGCCATTCATTTCAGCCCCCTAATTAAAACTCCCGGTTAAATGTAGCGGCTCCATGGACAATAACTCATGCCTTGCTCTCCTAAATTATTGGTCAGCTCTTAGACCTCCTCAGAACTCCATCAGCAAGGCATGACCATGCTGGAATTTTGTTTATTGTAAAAGTTTACCAAAGTCAGTTTGCACAGTTTAGTCTCTCGGGGCAATCATAGTATAGCTAAACAAACATTTTCAAGACTGAAAAAAAAGATGTCAGAATGGCAGCAAAGAGCAGAGGATGGGACCACTCATCCATTGGGCTATGACATTGAGTGGGAAGGTGGAGGAAGCAGAGTCCACTGGGCAGCTCCATCTGCCCTTCAGCGGGCTGAGATTAGGAAGGGAGGGTGAGTAGGTGTGGAACAACAGCCTGGAGGAGTGTTTCTGCAGGGTCCACTCTGAGATGAGATGGTCAGTGCTGGAATGTTCAGTGGCCACTAGGGCTCTTCCACACAGGAATCCAAGCTCTCCTTTAAGATGTCATGTAAGTGGTTTCAACATGCTGCTGGCAAAACCCATCCACAAATTTATACTAGAGATAGAAGCATCATGTTTTAAGAGACCTCCTTGTTTAAAATACTTTCATCTGATCAAAATCATTTTGGTTATGAGTAAACCATTTTCTTTCTGACCTCAGAGAGAATAAAGCATAAACAAGACCAAGCATCTTTTCTCATAGGAAAGGTACATCTGCATCATGGCCATTAAGATCACCGGCCCTTGGCCAAATGTTAATCCCAGTTCTGTTACTCTTTCTAAGTCCTGAAGCACGTGTTAGGCTCTCCCACATATGAACTCTCCATACTTTGCACCTTTCACATTGCGGGGGAGTGGGGGGTGGTCTCACCTTTGTACCAGAACATTCTAGAAAATGCTAGTAACTTCCAAGAGCAGGCTGTCCCCCTAATGCACACACGGCTCCAATTGCCTTTTTTATCCTTAATATTTTTATTGATTATTTGGGAATTTCACATCATGAACCCTGAGTACACTCACTTCCCAGTCCTCCCAGGTCTGCCCCCCGCCCCTTGGGGACCTCCGGTTTCTGTTTCTTATTCGTGTCTTATCTATCCTGATGAATGGGTCATGGGGCAATATTGACATTGTTTCTCAGGTTCAAACCCAGTTTCACTTCTCATCTGTGGATGCCACCTTCCAGCTCTCTGCCTCTCACCATCCCAAAGGAGCACTGAAGAACAGGGATGGTGTCTTGTGTATCTCAAGACCTTGACATGCAAAACTAGCAGGTATGGGAGCTAGCAGGGAGGAGGCCAAGAGGCACCCTTATCCCTAGAGTTTGCCTCTTTCCCTTGTCCAATGCATGATGCCTTACCCAACATTGCATTGTTCTCAGTGGAAATCTGTTCTTCCCTTGGGATCCTGCTCAGTTGTCCTATCATTAAACCCCTGAGATGGGTTCCTTCCCACAGTTCCTTCTCCAGAGGCCCTTATTACATAATCTCCAAGTGCAGTCTTAGGGGGCAAAGCAGATGCTTTATCTAATTTTACCACCATCTGACAGGGTTCTCGGCCACTGTAGATGTCAGGGTCACTAATAGAATAGGATGCTCCAAGAATGCCTGGTGGGTCAAGGAGAAAGGGGTGAAATTTTTTTTTAAAAAAAGGATCAATTAGTCAAGAGTCATCATAGTAAACCCTGAATGGTGTATGTGCAATAAAGCGTGCATGTGTGTGTGTGTGTGTGTGTGTGTGTGTGTGTGTGTGTGTGTGTGTGAAGCTGGGCTAGCATGGGATGGCATGACTGGTTAGCATGCCGGAAGAACTGAGAGACCAGTGCTTTAGAGTTGGGAAGAGGAGTTTTAAGAAAGGACAGCTAATCAGCACAGTCTACACCCCAGATCCAGATTCTGGATGCACGAGTTCCTCACTGATCTCCACAACTCACCGACTCACCCTGCATCCTTGGCAACCCTGCCTCCCCCACACACACACCAGGTACCCACCATCTCTCTGCCTGAGATACCTCTCTGCTCCTTAGAGCCTACAACTTCCGAGTTCTCCCCGCAAACAATATTTTTCTATCATCCTCCCCAGGGCTGGCTCTCACTCTTTCCGTCTCTTGATTTTTTTCCCCCTCACAGAACTGATCAGGTTTTAACTCTGTTCATGCTTCAAGTAGCTTATATTTCCATTTCTGCCCTTAGTGTGTGGACCCCACAAAGGGTGAGACCTACTGAGAGAAAACCCAGAACAAACAAACAAACAAACAAACAAACAAACAAATGGTAGATGGACTCTGCTCCTGACCAAACTGTGTCCTTTGAGCAAGAGACTGTTTTTGTTTTTGTTTGTTTGTTTTTCTGCTCCCCTCTTCTCTCTGGCTTCCCTGCAGGATGGACGCCTTTGTCACTCTCTGTCACTGTCTCTGCAGTGCCCCTCACTTCTGGGCCAGAATAGGATTGTTCCAGGTCTACTCGCAGTGGTTTGAGACCAAGGCTCCTGCCTGCAGATCTTGCTGCCGGAGTCTTTTATTTGCCGTTTTTTTCTGCTCTGAAGAAAGTCAAGTGGAAGGCACAGACCTCAGGAAGGTTTCAGCCCCAGGGAGACTCCTGTACAGAGGGTACCTGATGGGATGGATTCACGGCTGCTCTGAGCTTTGGAAATGGGAGTACAGGCTGAGTTGCCTCCCTGCAGCCGCTCTGTGGGGTGCGTGTGGAATCTCTGCAAACAGTCCCAGTGTGCTTATAAAACCTCAGGTCACTGACAATTGCAGAGCTCATTTGCTGTGGCCAATTTAGCGCTAATAAGCTGAAACTGAGCTTCGGGGCTTTGTTTCCATGGCATGCAAGCTCCCTTTAGAAACACATTTCCCAACCCGAGATTGCAGCCTCGTAGAGTTTCCCCTTCTCCTTTGTGGAAACTGACTTGTAGCTCATTTTGGAAGCATTTCCCACTTAGCTGAATCACAGTTCTCCTTTTTGTGGGCGAGCTCCATGGGGGATGGGGGTTGGGGGGGAACAGCTCTCAAGACATCCACCTGTGCAAAGATGGGGACACCCCATTTTGGGGCTAAAGATGGGGAGCAGCCGCTGGTAGGGAAGTCTTCTCCTCCAAACCCAGCTGCTGCTGCTTGTGAGCAGTAGATAGGGCCACACATGTGACAGGGACCATTGTGGCAGGCCCTGGGCCAAGAGACCCAGGTGGGCCTCAGAGCTCTTCCCTCCCAGGAATTCTGCAGGATTAGTCCTGCTAGGGCTCACCCAGAGCTGTGCAGATGGCAGCTACTCCCCTCTGCCAGGAAGGAGCCCTCTGGGGAGCCCTCACTTCCAGCTAGGGGAGCTGTCACTTCCTGCAAGGACGAGGCACTTCATTGTGACTTGATTCTCAGTGACTTGGAACTTGGAGCTCACTGCTCACGGGGAAGGAGCTGATCAGAGAGGCTCCCACAGTTTTCTCCCATTCGGAACAAGATGGGTAGGACTTTTTTTGGGGGGGGGTCACAGGCACAGATATCCCTGACTCCCTTCAGGCAGTTCTTGTGGGTTCTGGAACTTCCAGTATCTCCATGGCCACCAGCCCTAAGTTCCTCTGTAAACGCTGCCTTGTCAAACTTGTCCCCAATAATAGATGTCTTGTGTTCCCTCCATCTTGCTCGAGCCCGACAGAGAGGGGAAGGAGAGACCCAAAATCCAACCCAAGCAACACTTTAGCAGAAGTCTGGCAGGGGCATGGCCTCCCCCTCCCCATGGGATGATTAGGGAGTGCAGATGTCTAATTGTCCCGGATGTGCCAAAAGGCTGTTAGGAGCTTACTTGTACCTTGGAAGTTGTGCCAAAAAAAATTCTCTCTAGTTCTGGGCAAAGACACTTAGAGACACCTCTGGGGCCAACTTTCTTTCATTACATTCAACTGAAAGTCAGGCTATCCTGGAGGAGAGAGTGAAGAGTGATGGGGAGCAGGGGGGGAGGGGAGGATGTCATGGGATAAACTAACCAAGAGCCCAGCTCTGCTGCCTCAGTTCCCCTCCTATGATCACCATCCACAGCTTTACTTCATGGCTTAGGAAATGCAACCACAGGCCCAGAGCCCAGGCCAGTCACTTGGTGTGACTGTAGGGACAGTGGCCAGGGGCCATGGTGGCGACTGAAGTCTGTGAGATGGAGGAAAAGAGACGAAGAGGTAGAGAGAAGGAAGGAAGTGGTGATACGTGTGTTCATCTTTATTTTTGGCTTGCCTCTTGTACAAGCCTGGAGTAGAATAGTGGTGTAATGAGCGAAGGAAAACAAATATGAACTACAAACCAAGCTAGATCAAATGCCTGGGTGCAGTGATGGGCAGTGACCAACCCTGGCAGGTGCTGGGCCTTCCTGACTGGAGTCTTAGCTCCATGCCTTGCTGCCATCCCTCATCACGGGCAGAAGCCAGTGCTTGCCAGAGTACACATTGCCTCCTTCCCTAATAAATAATAGTCTGTCCCTGAGCTTGAAGGCACAAGACAGGCCTGGTGGCCAGAATCTCGCTAGCTGGGTGTTCTGTCTCTGTCCCTGTAGGGAGGTGGCTCTGAATCATTGGTCCTTCACATGTGGAGGACACGTCCTCATTCAAGGTTTAGGAAACATGAAGGTTCTATATCTCTAATCACCAGGCTGTCTTGACAGTCAGTGTGATCTCATTTAAACAAAAACAAAAACACAAGCACACCCCAAATATACACCCCCCCACACAAGTAAAACCCAAGTCTTGTTGAGCAAGAAGTTGGGAGGACTGTGCATTGTTAGTTCCTTTGGCAGATGGTAGGAGTGTTGAGCAGGCAAATTATTTCCACATTTACATTTCATTTTTTCTCCAAGTTTTACTCCATCCTGTTCCATTAGCCCCCAGAAAAATGGCGGCGGCCATCTCATCCTCAGGGGACTCTGGGGAAAATGGACTGTGCAGCTGATGCCGAAGGATAGTGTAGAGAAAATGGTCCTGTGCTCAGATATCATCACAGAGGAGCAGAGGATGACCACGGAGGGCCAGGGATTCCCACTGATTCAGAAGTTCTTAGAGTCCGGGTGTAGCTTCCTTAGAGTCACGTGGTTGGAGATACTCTTTTGGAACATCTATTTAAAAGAGACGGCCTTCGGCAAAATGTCAGGAGCTGGAGAGTGAAGGACAGCAGTGTGGCCGGTAGGAACACTGAAGGACCGGAGGACGTTTGCTCCTGAGAGCGAGGATCCATGCATTGGAAGAGCTGCTATTTAATAGAGGGATTGGGGTTTGCTGAGCAACCCCTGACAGGGGAACACAGAAAGGATCCAAAAATTGGGGGAGAAGAAAAGAATTAAAGGAAGGTATGCCTAAGCACCAGAATTGCTCAATTATCCGATTCAACTGTAATGAATTAACACCAACTATGCAAAGATGAGTCAAATATTCATCTATAATCCATGACTATGTGCTTCTTTTTCTCAAGTTTAAATCCAAACCTTCCGACAACTGAGTTTAAATCAACACCTATCTAATATTTAGATTACGCTTTAAAAATTATGGCTGCCACAGCCCCCAGCCTCCATGGTGTTTGCTTGTCCGGTTTTTCTTAGTCACCTTATATACATTTCCTCTGGAAGTGTGTGACCCTCATGGCCACGCTGTGAGTTTTACTGATGCTCTGTTTATTCTGTCGAGCTCTGCTATGGACAGTACATCTCCCACCTGTTCTCAGCCCTATACAGAGTGGGCTGCTCATGGCCTAGGAGGGTGGTTGCAGGCTCTGATTCGTATTGGTCAGTTGTAAAATCTGAATCACAAAGTGCACCTGCAACATTTCTATGTCTCATTTTAAGTGGTCTTAAGCCCACTGATAGTACTTACTTTATAGACTGCAACCACTACACCAGCCTGGCCTGCCACGTCTCCTTTCCTATCCCAGGCCACCCAGAGCATTCTAAATGTCCTTCATTTTCCCCAGACTTTCCTCGGTAAACTGTCCTTCCCCGATCTGTGGGTTGTGGGCCAGGTCTCTCATTTCTTGCTCTGAACCTCACTGCAAAGTGGCTGCTTTGCTGCCTGGGTCCGTTTCTGCACCCAGCACCTTCCTTTCTCCAGCCAACGGCGTTTGGCTGAGATGCTCTCCACAAAGGAGCTAAGTGCAGAAAACAAACAAAAAAAAAACCACAAACTGCACAAGCAGACCCCTGACCAGATTGCTTCAGATTTCATGGGCAATACAGAGTGATAGCCGCAAAGCATTATCATCAAATACCATGCGGCTTTAACCATGGTACTAGTAGTCCTCAGCTTGGACCACAAGCCGGGGACAGTCAACACGGAATTCAGTTTGTCCTTCACTGCCCTCTGCTGGTTGATGTGGGTATTAAAAAAATCAGAACTGAACTGTTTGAGAAATAGGTGGGTCAACTTCTCTGGTATTTGCCCGGACTTAGTAAGGCAAGGGCAAACTGTATATTGTACGGAGGACCAAAGTGATGGCCAGAAACTTTAAAGGCACGGGGTGAAATCGAAGCAGAATTGCAACTACTTCATTCCCGTCGTCCCCAGCCCAGGCGCCGTGTGGTGCTAAACCCTTCCTGTCTGTGGCAGGTACCTTCACTCCCCAGAGACAGGGCGAGTGGTAAACAAAGATGCGCTGGTCATTTACACACGGGGTCTTACTGACACCTGAGTGTCAGCCACGCTAGTCTTTAACGCCACCCCAAAGTGAAAGCCTCACTCTTTCTAGTCTGCAAAGGGCTGTTCTCTGCTAATTTAGATCGGGAGTCCAGGTTTCATTTCCATGCTCAATTTGTGTCCGATGGTTGAAGTGGATTCGGACACATATTTTTATTGTCGACATGAAGACCAGGGATTTGAGTATCTCGTGGCTGTCGAGGGCATAGAGGCATCTCACCCGTCCTTCGTGAGTTTGGCAGTCAGGGAATCACTGGCAGTACTAATCCTTGCAGGTGTCAACATGGGCAGGAAGGAAGAGAACAGGAGTTAAACTCTCAGAAAAGGTAGGACCCGCGCGTCTCCAGGAGAGGTGAGATTTAAATAAACAAAGGAAGACAGAACACAGGGATAATGGGGTCGTGTGAGGGCTGTGTAAACACACAAGGCAAGTGTCTGTGTGCAGAGCAAAGCAGAGGTGGTGGTGGGGGCGGGCGGGGGGGGGGGGGCCAGGGCAGGGCAGCTCTGCTCACCAGGAGTCCTGGTTCTGGAGCTGAGCTGAGCGGTTGTGAGCCCAGACCATAGCATGTGGGGAACCAGAGACATGGTTACTTCTCAAAAGGCTGGCAGATCCTCTTGTCCCTGTGACGTAAAGTGTGGAAACTTTCCGTCTGGGACAGGATCCAGGCATTCAAAATCATGGCCAACACTGTGACGGCTCATCTGTATGTTTGAAAGGAAGTTAAATAAATACTAGTTTAATAATCTCTCTCATCGGTGACCACCACTGTGAATTAGGTCCTGCGCTAAGCACTTCCCAGGCATCTGACCTACCCAGTACCCTGGAGGTCAGGCATGATTATGATCCTCATCCACAGGGGAGGGACTTGTCCTGTGACACACACATACACTAGCTAGTTACGAGTCTTAGTTTTAAGTGTAAACTGTAAGAATTGTGTTTTCCTTCATCCCATATTCCTGTCGCAAATGACAGTCCATTTGCTCTTCAGACAGCATCCCCCATGTGAAATGGATCTTTTTTTCTACCATGAGGCAACAGGAGAAACCTTTGGAATTCTTTTGAAGGTTCTTAAGACACTTAGGTAAGTCTAACAAATCCCCTCTTCCCCAAAAGATAAATGTGCTAGTGAAAATATCTTAGTTTTTTAAGGAAAAGGAACCCGCTTGCCATCCTTAAGATGTCCAGACGGTGGCGCTACTTCATCAGTGATTTTCTTTTCTTTTTGGTGGATAAAGTAGAAGTTGTGGGAGACTGAAGGCTGAATAGACTTTTATGTGTTAACAGAAATTTTCAGTGCTAGATTTCATTAAGCAATACAGGTAAGAATGGATAGCCTACAAAATTTAACTCTGGTTTTCGACAGTATTTAGTTCATTGTTCAAAACTGGTAATGCATGGTAAAAATCTATCTGCCTTTGGAGTGAGCTTTTCCTTTAGGCTGATGGAGTGGCACCTAGAACATGGGGACTTCTGAAAGGGTGTCCTCTGAGGAGAGGGAATGCTAACCTAGGCTCAAACATAAATTAATCCCGATCTTTTACAATTAGATGAAAACTTCTTGCGGCACCGCGAAAGCTTCCCTTCAGATATCCATCCAGATGTCACCAAGACATTTTTCTTTTTGATTTTAACTTTGTATTTCCCCCCGAAAAGCCTTTGAAGTGGTTATTTTTAATATTTGTTGTGCTAGTGAAAGGCCCTGATTTAGTCCCTGTTCGCATTGTATTTCCAGGCCAAATGGTCAACTATTCGATGTTTTCCTATCACTCCCTTCTGAGGACCATGACTCCACTTGTTTTATGACCAGGACTGAAGCCAGCACCCATGACCCCAGAGAAGGGGACTCTGTTATTTATCCTCTTGGAGGTTTCATTAAAGCACGATTCGCTTCTGCAAACAGTGTTTCCTAAACACGCTCTCTGATTACACAAAGTGTTTTGCCTGTCCAGCTCAGCCATATATTTTAAGGGCTATTTTCAAACAAGTGTGTTCAGGAACTCAAGCACCCAGGGGGAAAAATATAGGCCGGTGTGCAGCGTCTAGAAGCAAAGTTGCCTCCTAATAAATACACAGTGGGATTCTCCAGGCGTGGGAGGTCCGGTCACACTCGTGGGAGTTAGCAGCATGGATTCCAAGGGAATTCAGAGCACCGACACTTAACACTGGTAAAGCCACACTAACCTCTGCACCCTCCACACGGTGCCTTGAATGTGGTGCAGTTTTTATTAGGTGACGTGTTGCATGTTAAAGCCAGAAAACAAAAACAATAAGATGGGCAAAACTTGAGATAATTCCTCTGTAAATATTTAATGAGAAACAAAGCTGAGATTGATAGCCAGTCATCTAAGTTGATAACAAAGAGAGTCTGTGGAGGCTCTCCCCGGTGGACTCTGGGGGGCAGATCACCCCTGGAGACTGTGGCTAATGCTGACACTCTTCAAGTTCATCAGAACCAACATCTTATATGGGCAGGACACTTGCTCTTTACCAGAATTCCCCAGTGCCACTCTGGAAAGGGAAATGGGTTATGTTCTGTGACGAGGGTTATCTTTACTTGCCCATGTACAGGTCAGCAGAAGAAATGCACTGCATTTTAATGTCACGAGGCCGCCATCTCCTCTGCTTCAGCAGCCGGGGTCTCTGTGGTGCCTCTCGGGGCAAGCCTAGCTCAGCAGCTGCCTGGCGTTCAGAAGTGGGTGACCTGGGAGCCTCTTACAGTGACGGCCTGTGTCAGGAACAAAGACATGTCTAGCTCGTATCCCTTACTTATTCCGCTGAGAAATCTGAGGTCACTCTGTGAGGAAAGGTCTAACGCCCTCCTCTGTCACGTTCTCTATCTGGCTCCCTTGCTGACCACGGAGACGCCTCCAAGTGTCTTCTGTTTCTCAAGTGAACGGGATGCTATTTCCAAGACCTTTCTGGAATAAACTCTCATCAGCCTGATTCTCAGATAGAGTATGAACTTAGAGCATTGAAATAGGAATAAGAAATACAGATGAGTTAACTCCATTTACCCCTGAGAGCCACAGAGTGAAGGAGGCTCTAATATGTAACACACACACTTCCTCTCTGATAGATGTGAAGTGCAGGGTTTTGTATTTTAGATTTTTTTTTCCTTTGCGGAAAGATACTTTACTTTTCTGCTGTCCATTTGATGGGCATTATTAGTAAGTGGAAAGAACTGTCTTTCGCGGATTCCAGGATGAATGGTAAGTGTGGTAGGTACTTTCAATTTGACTGTACCATGATTCATATATTCGTGATTAGTGAATTATAGCACTGTGGTTAACGCCTTGAGCTTTCACTAGTAATCATAATACCCCATCACAACTACTTGGTATGGCTATCTCAAAATGCTACTGTGGGCAAAGCTCTCTCTCTCTCTCTCTCTCTCTCTCTCTCTCTCTCTCTCTCTCTCTCTCTCTCTCTCTCTCTCTCTGCCTCTGTCTGTCTGTCTGTCTCTCTGCCTCTGTCTGTCTCTCTGCCTCTGTCTCTGTCTCTCTGTCTCTGTCTCTCTGTCTGTCTTTCTCTCACACACACACACACACACACACACACACACACACACACACACACACACACACACACACACTTCCTTATAGCAGAGTTTACCCTTGTGTTCTTAACCACTGCAGTATTTTTTTTTTTTTTTTTTTTTTGCTCACAGCGTTCACTAAATAACCGGAGGTGGTCATCACACAATAAATTCCCTTTGATATCCCTTCCAGTCTCCTTCGAGACGCAGTATAGCACAGCTTGCCCCTGAGAAATTTAAATCACTTTTGCTTGTTGTATGCTGTGGCTTAAATTGCCTCCTGACCTCTTTTTTCCTAAGTAGTTGTAGCTGATAATCGTAAGAAACAATGAGACCGCTCTGGAGAATATACCACTTTAAAATATATTTTCACCACCCTAATTCCCTTTTGAAATAACGTTTCTGTTAGCAATTAAATAAGGAGTTTAGGAGTGAGTGTCACAGTGTCTATAAATAAGCTTGAGAACGTCATTTATAAAGAACCATATTTTTACAGTCTCCTCTCCACTAAACAAAGCAATATTTTCTGGCACCTGTACACGGGATGTTTCATGTAGTTCTTATTGTGGAATTTCCTCCCTCCTTCTGAGATTGAAGATAATTACTGAATGTGATAGAAACTTTATAGCCATTAAAAATAGAACAGAAAAATATTACCAGACGGCAAGTTGTTCAGAATAAATAAGAAACAGGTCTCCTCTCAGGCTCTGAGCGAGCACTGCTCAGTGGTGCCTGGTTCTAAAGGGGCATAGATTTCTTTTCTCTTAATTCTGTAAAGGAGTTTGGAAGAGGTTAGGGATCTCTGAAAGTTTTTGCTTAATTTTGTGAAAAATGTGGAGTTGCACACTAAAGTTTTGAAATGTCATAACCTTAAATCCTCTTTTCTCAACCTCTTTTCACGGTGCTACTTGGATTAGTTAAGTAGAAGGATCACCGTCCAAAAGTACCTGGTGAAAACAACACCACAGAGGCCCCTTAACTGGCTCTCATTCGTTAAGGGTCTGCTGCTGCTGCTGCTGCTGCTGCTGCTGCTGCGTTGCTGGTTAAGAAGACAATGTTGGAAATTAAATCAACACACGTGGGGGCTTTTTCCACCAGAGTCGCCCGTAGCTTTCAGAAATCTCTTCCTTTTCCTTCAGTGACAAAAAAATCTCAGATCTAAAAGAAACGAAAAGCGAAAAGGCTGCAAGGTCTTCTGTGATTTAAATGTGACTCGGGTCAGCTTTGATCTCTGCAGATCCGTCGTGTTTGTTCTTCAAAAATGAGGCCTCCGCTCTAAGACTGTCTGGTGGGATTATTTTACTCAAGTTAACCTATCCAACCAGCGCGTCACATTCCCAAGCCTTTGTGTGGGATCGTAACACTGTCACTTCAGGGCGGGTCTGAGGAGCTGAGGCCTGGTCCTGTCAGGTTTAAAGAGAAAATTATTCCTTTTTTCTCAGCGTCAGTGAACTTCCATCTATGAAGTTTCAAATCCACTCAAACCATGAGGCACAGGCTCCTCACCAAACAGCTGTGTTCTGACCGCCGGTTTGGGGGCTTTTGGTTTATTGGGCAATTTACATACTACATGTCATGAAATCCTTGAAGCCTCTCGGAGCTGGACTGTGTCACAGGAGCCTCGAGATGAGGAAGCTGTGATTCTGTGCCTCCTGGAGACATGTTGAGTGTTATGTAGCTGCTGGGTGAGACTCAGGACGCAGGCTCCAGGTGTCAAATGTCCTAAGTGATTTAGGCATGTCAGTCTCATGCCATTCCTGGTCACAATGATCCCTTGAACTATTATTTTATTCCCATTTCACTGACCAGGAAACAGAGTGTTGAAAGATGACACTTTTCATGCAGATTCTAACGCATCAGCAGTGTGTGTGTGTGTGTGTGTGTGTGTGTGTGTGTGTGTGTGCACTCATGTGAGTATACACACACACACACACACACACACACACACACACACACTCACCCACCAGGCACTCACTAGTGAGGTTAGAACAGCTTTGGGGAGTCTATTCTCCCCTTTTGCCTTTACCTGGGGTCCAGGGATTGGACTCCGCTTGTCAGGGCTTTGCATGGGAAGGGCATTACTCTCTGAGTCATCTCGCTGGTCCCACAAACATACTTTTGTATAACTGCTCTTCGCATGCTGTAAACAAACACACTGGAAATGCTCAAAGGCCAGATCATTTCAAGATGGCGGGTGAATGCAAGGACCCCAGACAGGATTTGGCAAGCAGGGTGTTAGTGACCAATTCTAACTGGTCAAGTTTATCGGATCTTCAGGAGGCGTTAGAAGAGTTAGCAGCCTTTCTCAAGGGGATATTCGCCACTGGATGCAGCTGGTGGCCTAATATTGATGTTAGGTGTAGAGTTACCCACTGGAGGGCTAGGGCCTAGTCCAACAAGTAGGTTGGCCAAGCTTGCCTCCATGCTCACTGCAGACAAGCTCAGGGTATGGCCGAACTTTGAGTGACTCTGCGCTATTTATTTCCTCAGCCATTACGGGAAACAAGGTCCTTGTTCTGAACAAGGGCGATAAAGGATCGCCAGTGCCTTCTGGAGCAACTATGTGGCCTCTGGATTCGAGTCTCTCATTCCAAGTGGGGTTGTCAGGGAACAGCCGCTCAGTTTGGGAACAGTTTGTGAAAGTCAGCCCTAGCCAGACGATGTTCTTAAGAACTTGATTCTGCTGCTGATAAAACTCACAGATCATCCACCGATGTTGGAGGTGCAGCCCACGGGGTTGTGGAACGGACAACGGCTCTGGGAATTTTGCCGAATAAGGCTAGTAGGTGCCGATCCTGGCCAAACAGAGAGAGAGGAGCCCTGGAGTGAAGGGTGGGGTGGGGAGGGGTGGGCCTTTGAATAATTACTGAGGCTTTCAAGAAAATGTTAGCATTTATCTTCCCGCAAGGTTTGCCTCATTGAAGCCGAGCTGCTTTGCTCTGTTCAATGAGATATTGATGGAGCGCTGAACTCTGTGATAAATGTTAACTTTTTAATGCGCACTGTGTCCCAGAGGCAGGGCCTATGTGGGCTATTGAGAGAAGCAGGCTCGGCGAGCCGCTGCTCAGAATTCCAGGAGGTTAATTGGCAAATCAGCCTGGAAATGGTGGGGACCAGCTGCACGTCTTCTCTACTCTGGCTTTTCTCACAATCCAAGGCATCTGGGCACCATCTTCATGCACAAATAGCCCGTTTCTCAACTTCTCTGGGGTTTTGGTTGACGGGACCATTTTTTTTTATTGTTATTATTAATGGCATCCTCTTTTCTGACAGGCTCCAGACAGCCTCGCTGGTTCAGGTCACCAAGGTGGACTGAGAAACAGGGATCTTGAGCAGGCCCTTTGCCCGACACGTCGGTGTGGCAAGGCTGGAAGGTCTTCCTGCCTCCAGTTGCACAAAGGAATGGGTTACAGTGGAGATGGAGAGTTCTGGAGATTCACACTGAGATATGGAAAGGACCCGAAGGTACACAACTCATACCTTCTCAAACTCAGCTGCAGGTCAGACTCCAGGATGCAGGGTCCGTCCTCACCCAGAGGCGCTGATGTCTTTGGTTCGGACTGCAGCCTGGGCATGGGATTTTCAATAAGCTGTCCAGAGGATTCAACATGCCACAGGGGTTGAGACCCATTGGCTCAAGGCAAGGCACATCCTGAAGGCTCATGGGTCGACAGCAATAGATGTCTCCATTTTAAATACCACCTACTGCTCCCCGACTCTCCTCTACACACCCCAAAATTAGAACTCCCTTCTTATTCAAAAATAGAAGTGAGAAGATGTGATGGTTCTTGGGAACAATTGAATTTAATGTGATTTTCCCCCCTGAAATCTAAGAATGAATATATATATATATATTATAATATATATATTTTATATATATATATTATATATATTGAGAGCCGTTAATGCAGCCACACAATGCCTAAGAGGACACTACCACATGTGACACTCCTGGCAGATCACTTTTACCACACACATCCCCATACAGCACAATGACTTCCAGTGATGAATGTGTCCTAACCAATGGTTATTTTTTGTTTGTGATTCTTCCCGTTTGAAAGCAAAGATTTTCTTTAAAAAGGTGACGCTCAATCTAAAAATATCATTCAAACTTCATAAAGTATTTATGAAGGAACTAAAATGTACACTCACCAAACACAAATCTTGTCCCTCACAGTTCACGACGTTTTGTGCTTGCAAGTTGTTAAGTAAAGCTTCCAAGTTGTCTCAGATAATAACAGATTCGAATTAACTCAAGTTCTGTGTTTTGTCTTTGTAATCCCTGTGATCTCTGTTTATTCCAAATCTATTATTTAGGAGTGTGTCATACCACAGAGCCAAAGGCAGAGCTCAAAGGCCCTTCCATGGCTCCAAACCATCACAGACATTCTAGAAACAAATGTGTGTAGTGTGTTGTTGCGTTTGTGTGCATGACCATGAATTTTATAAATTTATTTCCATGTGAAATATGTTTATTTTAAATAACCCAAATGTGCTAATTTGAAGCATATGTACTCACTAATTTATTTATTTGTTAAAATGCATTCCTTCAAACACAGACCAAGTGATTTGAGGGGTAGGAACATCTTTTCGTAGTATGGATGGCGCGTGGTGATAATAAAAAGCAGACTGACTTCAGTCAGTTTTATTATTGTTTGACATTCTCTGTAGACAACATGCCCCCCTCACTCCTTACCTCTGGAGCAGACCACTCAATCTTCATACAACAGTCTTACATAGTCAAGACCCCAACATCTAACACCAGAAGTTGGAACTAACACCCAGGTTTCCTCACTCGCAGATCAGTACCATTCTGTGTATAACATGCCATGAATAATGCATTTTTCACAGGAGGGCCCGGGAACATGAGGACAAACTTCTAAAGCAGCCTATAATGAAGAATTGCAGAGCAGTGCCGTTAAATGAAGGACTCAGCCCCAGTGTGTGAGTCCATTTGGTTCTGTGTGTACTGAGCTTCAGTTCAATTCAGTCCAGAGGTCTGGGTGGCATGTGTTCCTTCAGAAAATAGAGGTGACTTTAGTTCTAGTAGGGAGAAAATTGTTATTTCGCTTTATTAACAAGTAGCTTGTATCATACTGGAAAATGTGTTGTCTGCATTCAGCTTGAACACTGTATTCATTACGTTTTCTAATCTGTGTGATAACTACCTGTGCAATTTGATGTCTACATCTGCTGTCGAAATTCTTTCAGCCCATTATATTTCCCATCTTTTTTTTTTTATTTTTTTGTAATAGAGGATAAGATTGGGACACAGAAAATTGCAGCAGATTGCCTAAGGCAAACCGCAACCAGCCAGCAGCTGGATGGAGCAGAGAAGATGCCCGTTATGTGGGGAATGTGAGAAGGATGTTTTCGGGTCTGTGCGCAGCTGTGACAAGCCAGGTAGAAACGGAGTTGGCCCCCTTTCCTGTGTGGGGACTGGATGTCCCCAAATTATCTACAAGATTTTGACTTGCCATTGCCCGCTTAGGGAAATCATCCAGAGAGAATTTGTGAGGGGTAATTGGACAATGTGCTCTTCACTGACTGAGGCTTCCCTGGGGTAAGGAGTGGGTACCGGGACAAAGCCAGCAAACTGGGAGAAATCTAAGTTTAGAAGTGCTTAGAAATCCGAACTGTAAGTTCATACATGTAAGTCACAGAAGAGTGGCACCCCAAAATGGTGAAAACTGTCTTTCCCTTTTCTCTCCGTTCTAACTATAGGCCGTCATTTCACCCGACAGATAAAAGCCAGAGGGCTTTTGGGGTAAGAAGAGCAGGCTCAGTGGAATGAGACGTGCTGTGAACCGGCAGATCCTCAGAGCTCTTATTTCTATAGCAGCTTGTACTGACATACATGACTCTGTACATAGCAGGGATTCCAGAGAGTTCTCAGTATCTGGTTCAAACTCGTTTTTGCATCTAGAGGCAAAAGGAGGCATCAATTCCAGAGGGTCTTCTTGACATTCCAGAAGCCCATCTACGTTAGACAGAAAATTCAAAAAAGAAATCAACCCTTTCTGCTAACCCCCAAGACACTGTAAATACTGTGGGGGAGGCCTGCAGCCACTCTGGAGAGCGCAAGTTCTATACTCAGCCACATCTGGAGTTAGGCAACGCTTTGCCCTTTTTCTGTCAATGGGACTTCGGAAAATTTCCTTATACTCTTTCATGCTTGATTTTTTTCCCCTTGTGCAGAGTAGAAAGAATAGTGGAAGGTACCATTTAGGGTTGTTATAGGAGTGAGAGGATGTGTGGGAATGGCTTAGTGGGTGATACATATGTTAAAATAGTATGCGATTTCCTTCCTTCCATCCTCTCTTTCTTCCTTCCTTCCTGCCTTCCTTCCATCCTCTCTTTCTTCCTTCCTTCCTGCCTTCCTTCCTTCCTCTCTTTCTTCCTTTCATTCTTTGTGTTTTGAGATAGGGTCTCCCCATGCAGCCCCAGCTGGTCTAGAACCCTCTATGTAGCACAGGCTGGTCTAGAACCCTCTATGTAGCGCAGGCTGGTCTAGAACTCTCTATGTAGTGCAGGCTGGTCTAGAACCCTCTATGTAGCACAGGCTGATTGGTGTTGAAGTGACAATCTTCCCACCTCAGCTTCACGAGCTCTGGGATTACAGGCATGTGTCCCACCACGCCTGATCCTTTTTTCCTTCTTCTTTTGATGACTAGTATGTCCCTTGAGAGTAGCCAAACAACACTTTTCCTCATTGGTTGAAGTCTCTACCGTCCCTGGCATGAACGGTAACGTCGCCACGTCTTCTCATTATCATTTCCCAAGCCCTGCTACCCATGTGTATTCCACTCTGGCTCCCTTTCCTGGCTCTTCTTTCTGCACAGTCAGGGATAGTGAATATTGGGCTGAACAAAGGTCGTTAACTTTCACCACTCCAAGGCCAGAGTCTGCCACTTCACTACACCCATGGTCAATACAAATGCCTTTGAAACTAAGTCGGGCAGTATTGAGGACCAGCCAGGTTTGTCCCTGCTTGAGACCTTCAGGTGCAAGTGAAGCCTGCCAGAGGAGCCCCGGGTCAGGAGGGGCCTCTGTTATCTGACCCTCTCCTCTTAGCCGGGCCACCGGCCCTCTGCAAAGGCCCCCGACTCTCATCTGCTGTGATCTGCCACAGGGGGACCTGGGTGGAGAAATGTGCCAGGAGCAGACTTCCGTCACGCACCTGCAGCCCCCTCTGTCACCATGTATACACCGGCTTGCACAAGAGGCCAGACTGAAGGCTCTGAAGGAGGGTTTTAGGTGGGGCCCAGGACTTAGAGGCTGCGTGGCCCTGAGCAGGCTCTTCCGTCCTGCGAGTCTCCGTTTCACGCCGACCGACAAAGCAGGCACAATGGTGTCCCATACATGTTTTGTGGTGTTGTTAGAGGTTTACGTGCACAATGCAAATGGGGCTGGAGCTGCATCTCACTGGGCAAGCACGTACTTAGCATGAGCTAGGCTCACCCGCCCCAGGCCCATAAAATAAATAAATAAAAATTTCAAAAATGCGTTTGTTAAAAGCCGATGAACTCATCTTGCAAATACCCGTGTCAGCATTACCTAAATCATCAGCAAGAAGGATTTGTCCCTGCCAAGCTCACACGGTTCTCGCAAGCTCACTCGTCTCCTCCTGGTGTTCCATCAGTCTGATCGTGCACAGCTGTGAAGCCGGCGCAGACTCTCCGCTTCCTGTCCACACAGTCTTGGCTTTCTGTCCCCCACATCACCTCCCACAGGAAGAGGGCCCAGGCACTAGAATCAGTTGAGCTGCCACATGTGATCATTTTTGTTTACTTGGTCATGACTGGAAAACCTACTAATATCAGTGAGTATTTCTAAAGCATACATCCTGTCCCAAGAGCTGTTGTGCTTGATGTAAAACTTAACCTAACCTCACAGCAGCCCCATGAGTGGACCTGCTAATAGCCCGGTTTTACAGATGGGGAAACTGAGGCACAGAGGTGGTGAACTGTCATAAGTAATACATACAGCTGACAGTTGGTGATGCCAAATTAGATCAGCCGGATCCAGTTTCAGTTCTGAGCTTTGAAATCATCACCAGCCACCCCTCAGCCCCCCACCCCAACCCCGGAGCAGCAGCATCCTGGGAACAGAACATCTTAAGCAAACATGATAATCTTTCGCAGATGCAGTCTCGAGGCATGGGGCAGGTTGGGCCCCAGAACTATCATCTTGTACTTTTGAGACGTGTTTTTCTACAGGGAGGACCTGCATCGATCAGATCGTAACATGTGTCTGTCCCTCTCTCTGTGGCATGAGATACAGGCAGAGTCTACAAACTGGAATCTTTTTGCGTCTTGTCCTCACCAAGGCCCTTGTCTAGATCAGGCTCCTTTTTGTTGACCCCAGGACACTACTGTCTTAACTGTTCCCCTTCCTCTGGGTCTTACCAGTCTTGTCTCATCTCCCTTACTTATACCTAACATGAAGCTCGTCATACATTCCTTCTTACGTTCCCCAAGGCCGGTACATGTTTCTCTAGTTGTGTTTCTGTTGTGTGGCATACTTTCCCCAGGGAAGCATCACACACATGTCTACTCACCCCAGACAGGGAGGTCACAATAGACTCCAGCACAGATACCACCCAACTCAGGCTGGGTGAACCAATGAGTTTCATTGGGTTACTCAAAGGAATATGAGTGAGGGGTCACTCACAGAAGCAGAAATGACTCACAGACAGCTGCATCCCCAAAGCTCGCCCTAGCATGGGTGACAGTTCACAAAGGCTAGGAACCTGGAGCTCACTGCACAGCCTGCAGGCTGCTCAACAGGCTGGAGAGCGTCCTTTCCAGGGGCGGCAGCTTCTTCCAGGCACTCTGCTGGTCTCTGCTTCTCTTAGCAGGTGGGCTTGTCTGAGAGTGACTCTCAGAAGGCTTTGCTGTTTTTACACTCTTGGGGAAGGGCAGGGCCTAGTGAATCCGGTCGATTTTAGGGACTTCCTGAAGCTATCGTGAGTTGTTTATTTCCTGTCTTAAGGAGCTTCCCTTTACTATTTTACATTCCCCTTAGAATACCCTGTTGCTTCCCCTCCCTGTAAACATCCCATCTTAAGAAGTTCCCCTCCAAGAAGGAAGGTTTTCACCTCTGAAGACACTGCTACCCAGGTTTCCCAGGGGATATCACTGCTCTGAAATGCCAGCAGGAGTTCAGGGGTGGCGGTTTAAAAACCAGGATGGCTTCTTTGACAAAATTTAATAATGCACACTGAACTAAAACACAAAGCATTTTGTATAACCATTATCATGTAACCCTTTACCTTTAAGAGGAGCCTGCTGAAGAGCATAAGGAAGTCGTGACATGTCATGTCACAATGATATTCCAGAAGTCTGATGTAACCATGGGTGTCCAGGCATCAACTGTGTTACATATCATCTATTTGATCTTCTGTATCTTGTCTTAAAATTTCACTCCATCCTTGTGATGCTGTCTAGTGAGCACTCAGTCTGAAACTGTCTAATAGAACTTTGGGTGAAGATGGGAGAGTTTTATTTCTATACTGCTCTACACGGCAGCCAGGGGCCACATGTAGTTATTGAACATCTGGCTCTGGCTTATGCAACTGAGGAACTCAAATCTTAATTTTATTTGTTAATTAAGTTGACTCTAAATCCCATATCAGGTTGGTAGCCACACACTGGGAAGCACAGTTATACATTAGTATTAGAGATGTGAATCAACCTTTGCCATTTCTTGCCTCAATAATTCATTACAGACTGGTACACTCTTAACAGGTGTCTTTATCTCGTGTCATCCTCCACTTGGTCGTCGTGAAGTCTTTGTTTTCTCAATGGACTTTCTTCCTTTATTATCACTGCTCCTTTACCCTCCCGCCTTTTCTACTTTTCCTGGAGCTTTGGCTCAAATGTCTCGTTTGCCATTATAATGCATTGGTGTGTCCCTAACTCTAAGCAAAATGACTTTGAGTCCCATTAACAATATAGTCATCTGTATGTGGAAAGCATCTCTTGAGTGGCAAGCATTTTTCTTAGCATGACAGCAATGAATGAATGTCGTCCTCGTGATATAACAGTCCTTGTCCTCTGCCAGTTCTCATTCATGCCTTAAAGCAGAAGACCAGTAGCATGTAGCGTGGGTGCATCAGTTACCATGTGGTGTGTAACAAATACTTCCAAACTTGGCAGGCTATAATACTAAGCTTTTATAATCTTGTAATTGCTCAGAATATCTGGGGACCAGAAATGCTGAAGCAACTAAGCAGTTCTGGCTCCCAGCCTTCCTTGAAATTGTAGCCACCCTATCAAGGAATGTGTCCATCATTTGAAGACTTGACTAGGGAGGGATCTTCTTTCACATCTGGTTATGTGTTTGTGGGAAGGCTTAGGCTGCTGACTAGAAATTCATCCCTCCATGAAGATGGCTTTCAGACAGCCTGCCCGACTGACCTCACAACACGCAGGCTGGTTTCCTTTAGTGCAGTAATTCAAGAAGAAAGAGCCCAAGATGGATGCCAACGCTTCCTGTTTCTGACATGCCAGCCTTCTTGCCCTATCCTTTCACCCAGATCACCCTGGTACCACGTGAAAGGAGTTGTACAGGGTGTGGATGCCAAGAAGGGCAGGTCCCGGGGTCTTGATATCACCCCAAAAGACCGTGTCTGTGGGCCCTCGCCATGGTGTCCAAATCCATGGGTAACAATGGTTTCTAGTGTGTCTTCAGGTGTTTGGCCCTCAGCAACCAGCTCTGTTCCAGCACCTTCTTGAGTGTGAGTGCAGACAAGGAAAGACTTAGGCATCAGTAGAACTGGGTCCCATATTGGCTTTAGGTGACATCATTGTCACCACACAACATTGTCTAGGCAACACAGTGCTGCTGTGGCTGTGTTTCGTTCACCAAAGTCGCCGCTCCACCTTCGTCACCCATAAAAGGCTACATTATGACTTCCTAAGTCACCCAACAAGAATGGTGAGCAACCAAGGAGAGAAGGGCCCAGAGGCTCGTCACCTGGGCAACACACGGACAGGCAAAGCGGAAAGCGTAGCGGATTCTGGAGGCCAGCTCTCGTCTTCTGTCACACCTGCTTTCCACCATCACACTGCTCTCTCCAGGGCCACACACTGCTTCCCCTTCAACCAATCTGGCCAGCTGTTTTCCTTTGGTGTCTTTTTATTGCATCCAGAATTCCAAGAGCTGCAGGGGGAGGCTGCTGCAAACAACACAGGCCCGGAGCTGCACTTCAAAGCGGCCGCCTTCATTATTGTTCACACGCCGTTTGCAGGAGCCTCCTCTGTTCTCTCCCGGGAACCAAATTCTCCTGGAGATTTTCCTCAGTGATATCACTATTTACAGAGCCCTGGCCCTGGACATCATGTTTATATCTGATTTGTACATGTCCACATGGCCCATAAAGTTTATAAGGGGGTGAGAGAGCCTTTCCTTGTTCATAAATCCTGCCTTGCAGCCTCCCTCTAGGAGTGGGAAAGGAGGCAAGAATGAGAACAAGGGTGCATGTGGAGACGGAGGGGAGGGCAGGGGGCCAGCATCATGACACCCCTTCTCCAGCATCTCCTCCGGTTCCCTCCATTGGAGTCCACTGGGCAACAGAAGGGGTACATGTGATAGCCTGAAAGATACATGGGCAGGCAAGTGAAATGTTGGGAATCCCTTCCGTTACTCCCTGTTAAATGAAGGTAACAGTAGGGTCTATCCGTGAGATTCCTATGATAATGGTGATGATGATGATGGAGGAAGCCGTAAGCATATAATACAGGGTATAGCAATTAGCAAAACAAACAAAAACCCTCCAAGGAATAAATTCTAACAAAGTAATCAGAGGCTTCTGAAGGCTATCCCATCCATCACCTGCCTCAGTTTCCCAGGCGCTCTATGCTGGCCAGCTGACCTATGGTCTGCTCTCAGAAAACTTGTCTGCATAGACTAGTCATGAATAATCATGAGTTAAAAACAACCTTTTTCAGGCATAATTTTTGCATTTTCAAAGCTGAGATTGATTCCATTTCAAAGTTAGTATACTGCTGGGTACCACTCTATGGATGGCTTTGGGAACATTTCTCAATTTTGGGAGGGAATATTTTGCAAAGCGAATATTTCATACATACATTTCCCTGCCCCCAACCCACTCGGCACAGGAAATGTCTGCAGGCCTGTGGAGGTGCTTGGGAAGAATAATAGATCAATAACAATTCACCACCGGTCACACAGATTCCCTTGGCAGCTTAACCAATTGGGTTTGGGAAAGTCATTATAGTCTGTGTCCACCCAGGCAAGGCAAAGGAAAAGAAATTGTGAAATTATGTTTTGAATTGCCTCTAACTATCCAAATAGGAAACCTAGAATCAAAGAGAAATGTGCTTCCTGAATTATTTACAGTTGTCTTAAGGAGAATCTCATCTCTGAAATTCCATCCCTAACTACCTTTTCTCAGGACTTTCATGGAGGGGGGCAGGGATATGGCCAAAGTGATCTTTTCAAAAGACAGATCAGAGTAGCCAGCCCCATCATAACCGTGAGTGACCACTCACTGCTCTTAGGGAAAGCAATAAGCAGGGTGTGGCCCGGGGCCCTCGCAGGATCTGGCCTTTCCTGTCCCTCCAGCTCCAAGCCTGTCCCATCCGAGTTCCTTCTCCCTTCCAAGTCGCACATGCTGTTCCCTCTGTCTGCGAGCCTTCTTCTCCCTCCCTTTGACTGGTTGACTCCTACTCACCCTTCAGATCTCATCCCAAACACCACTTATTCCAGAAAGCTCCAGACACTCCCCCGGCCCACCTCAACGATCTGAGGTTTCCCATTTTCATACAGGACTCAGTGGGGTTGGCCCTTTCCCTGACCATCATGAAGTGACTCACAGTGCATTTGTTTAGAGAATTGTTACATCTCCTGCCAGGAAGACAGGAAGATACTTTTTTTTTTAGAAAGGGCTTTTGTCTTCTCCACCCTCTTCACACCTTGAACTGTGCCCAGAGTCAACCTCAGGCTCCAGGATTCTTTCTTGCCCAACCATTTGAGACCCAAACCACTGGAGTCGATCTATCCCTCCAAGCTGTAAGGCCTTCATCAACAAAATGCGGTCGGCCCTGGAATGTCAACTCATGTACCCAGAAAATTCTCAGCCTGCCTAGAGGAACGGCATCATGGCATTTTAACAACTGAAAGCATATTGAATTTTATTAGTCCAGCCCCTTCGTTTTATAGACAAGGAAGCTAACGTGTAATCAAAAGTTAGAGCCACTCAACTGCTTAACTACCTAGTTAAGATTAAGACGAGGTCTTCAGATTCCCAGTGGTGCGCATTTCCTGTAAAGGCAGTCGATGGCCAAAATGAGCATAACTGGAACAGTGAATGCCCTTGCTGCCGCCTCCTTCCTGTCATTTTGTGGGTGCGAGTCCCTCCGGAGAAGAGGAGACACCAGCCTTCATCATGTTATCACTCTCGCCAGTTCTGACAGCACTCAGAACTTGCTTTGAACTCCGCATTGCCATGGGAACAGCTGCTCCTCGTGAGCATCAACATGACTGCCCACGATCGCCTGTGCTGAAGTGGATGGTTGCCAAGCAAATCATAGGAAAAAAAAATTTTTTTTTAAGTCAAGAAGGCCGAAAGCCTCAGATCAAGTTCAAATTATTTGGAGGATGTGTGTGTCAGGGACACTTAGCATCAGTTTCGATGGGGAGGCAGATAAAAGCATGATTTAAAACGTGGACAGGAGAGAACTGGGCCGCCCGCCTCTGAGCCCTGAGAGATCTTCCAGAACCCCTTTGATGTGATGGAGACATGGAAGTTGCATAATTTTTGCCCCATCCAGACACAAAGGCTGCTCCGAGGAGCTGGAGCCCCCACCAACCACACTGAATGCTTCTTAGCCTTCCTTTCTCCCCAGTTCTCCTCCTCTTCTTTGTTCCCGACATGCCAGGATCCAACACGCAGGTTTTGTCTCAAGGAGAGGAGGACACGGGGTGTCACAGGAGTAAATTTACAAGGCTGCTGGGCTTGGGTGTCATAGGAGCGAGCGGCGAGGTCCTGCATCTGTTACGAGAGGTGGTCAAGGCTGTGGGTAGAGAGACTGGCCCCGGAGCAGCCTCCGGCGAGCTCTGATTGCTTGGGACTGGAGAGATCCCATCTCAGAGAGAGAAACACATGCCGTACAAATTGGTCACATCCCATTTAGCCCCTATTAATTTACATCCGACCCTCAGGGCTAAACAGGCAGGATTTTTCATCCTTCAGTCGCACCCCCACCGGTGAGTTCCTCTTCCCCTTTCTCTCTCGTCGGATCGTGTCAGCCGGCTGTTTCCACTTCGCTCAGATTTCATTTCTCTACTTAACTGTTGCGCTTGGCAACCTCCAGATCCTTTGCATTGTAAAAATCCGTGCTACACGTACCCCTCGCAGCCTGCTTTCCATCAGCTTAGCCTGAATCAAGTTGCCAGATCAGTCCCGTGTGTTAGCAGAGTAATAACTATCTTTAGCAGGACAAAATGGTGCGGCCGAGTGTTGCCTTTTCTGCTTCAAAGACCCCAGAGATTCCTGTAACCACAAAAAGGAGGCTAGACGGGAATGAATAGTCAAGAGTCCCCAAATGGCAATCTCCCGGCTGGAAATGTTCATGAATTACCTGTAATTTACCTCAAAATGGACCATATGTTGGACTGCATGGGCCTCTTTTCCCCTTTTCCCCCTAAACAGACCTCTTCTGAGCACTGTTTTCTCTTAACGTGGGACTAATGTGGGGACTAGGGTGAGGGGAAGCATCACGAATTAAAGCAGGCATGTTTCCACCCTGGTGCTTCACACACGGGAAGACATGAGCTGCCTTTCCCTCCTTAGCATACCTTCAGCCCCAGAGGGCAGGTGAAAAGGTTGAGAGAGGCGAGGGAGAGGAACCGTGGACTGTCAATTCCTCCACCCCGCTCACGCATTTTACACACTAGGGCAGGAGTTGTAATCCCTCCCAGCCTGGATTTATTTACACAGTCAGAAGCCTCAGGGTGGCTCTGCCCCTGGAAGGGGCCACTTTCCAAGCAAGCCCTTTGCTGTGTACCATCCCAGCACGTTTGCCACATGCTCCCCCCCACCCCCCCACCCCCGTTTTCACAGGGGCGCCCACCCGATGACGACTGAAATGAAGTCCTGTGGATGCTCCCGGACTTTCAGCTCCTGGATCTCTTGGAATCTGAACAGATACACGGGGAGAAATGTAAACAATGGCCAACCTTCTTTCCCACCTAGAGCCATGGGGCCTTGTCACGAGCCACGCCACATCTGCGCGGTTTGAAGGGAAATGTCATAATATTGCTAATCAATAGGAAGAGTGACAGGCCCATTTGTCAAGAACCAGCCAGCGCCGCAGCTGTTGTCCTCCCCTGCTCCTGTCTCCTGGGTTTTTTTCCGAAGGGAAGCCTGGGAACGGCCTGATCAGTGTCTAGACAGCTCTGTTGTTCTGTACTGAGAGGGAGCTCCTGGGCACAGGCAGCCACACATCTTACTGGTGCTCTGTACAAATGGGCCCGGACAGGACAGCAAGGGCTAGAGAGGAAACAGTGGCATGCATCAACAGCCACCACTCCCCCCACTCCACACCCCCCCTCCCCACACACACAAGAGGGAAGGATTTCGTGTCTCGGGAAGTCTACTGCCCTTTCATCTGGGGAGTGTGCTGCTGGCTTATGTGTTTCTTTGGAACTGCCGATGTCTCTTGCTGCTCCGGTGGTCACAGGATCATCGGGTCATCTCAGAGTGGCGTAGAGCGAAGGGCGGGTGGGTTTCGGCCTCACACTTGATGGCCATTTCCATCTTGCTCAGGAGGACAGTATTAACTACAGGGTGGAAAATGGTGCTGTGGCGATATGAACCCCGTGCCCTGGCTCTCGCCAGCTCCCCTGAGCTGTAGCAACAGGGCCCAGGAGGGCTCCAGGCTGCAATCAAATCATTCATGTGTGGGGCTTGGGTGTGTGCCGAGGTGACAGGACTGAAGTGACCTCTCCCGCCCCACCGAAAGAATTTCCAAGTGGGGAAATTAATCTTAATCAGCTCTTGTATCTTCAGTGTTAGTGGGTACGGGGTACTGTTAGAGATTTTCATGTTGTGTGGGAGCAGGATCCCCAAGGCTAGTGATCTTATTTTATTGGCAAAAGCTAGCAGAAGATCTTATTACAAGGGAGACCTACAGGAAATCTTGAGGTCTTTTCTTGTGTCGAGACCAGCCAGTGTCCTGTTCTGCATTTCTCCATTTTGTGTAAGCAGTGGGCTTTCAGCTGTCCTTTGGTCTCAAGAGACTGACTCCATTTTGAGTCTAAATGCAGAGGCAGCTGACCCTGAACCTTGGTGCACTCATGGATAGCGCCATCCCGCACAACCCACAAGGCACAGACGGATAGAAACACTCCTGAAAGAACAAAGGGCACCACCCTATACATTTGTCAGAGCAAGTTGGGACTATGGGAGCACATTAAAACCAGATCAGAGAAACAAGGCCCAAGGACTTAACTAACACTCCAGACCAGGAAAGGTAAAAACGCTCATTCAGAGCCCATGAAGAGGACACCTAACATGGCAATGGCAGTGGACCCATACCTGTCATGTGACCACCCAGTATGTGTATCAAGGAACCAATAGGCAGAAAACTCCCATATGTTCCAGGGGCTTCAGCTGGGTGTGGTCCTTGCTAGTGATGTGGACCACTTGACCTGCTGTCCATCCATCTACTTGCTTCTCTGGATCCAGTTTTACCCTTTGCCTCTATCAACCCTCACAATGCTTCTTCAGTTCAACTGGAAGCCTAGGGTTGGCTCAATAGCAGCAACTTTCCAGTAGACCCCCAGAAGACCAATCATCAGACACCCTCCACACCTACCCACAGAGACTACTTACAGCTCCATCATCTTTTCCTTTTTTTCCCTATTTTTGTGTGTGTGGGGTAGGTGTCTTACCTACAAATACCATGTGCATATCTGTTGTCCATGGAGGCCAAAAGGCATCAGATCCCCTAGAATTGGAATTACAGTTATATGACCCATCTCATGTGTTCTGAGAATTAACTCTCTCTCTCTCTCTCTCTCTCTCTCTCTCTCTCTCTCTCTCTCTCTCTCTCTCTCTCTCTCTCTCTGTACATAATCTGAACTGCCAACTCATCTCTTCATCCTCTCTGTTACCTTCTTGCTTCTGCCTCTCAGTTAGACCTCTTCTCACAGTCTTGAATTCTTCTGAGACATCTTTGGAACCATTCTGCAAAATACACACACACACACACACACACACACACACACACACACACACACACACACGTTTACCTCAGCTGGCCCTCAAGGAAATCAGAACTACTTGGCAAATTGCTGCTGAGGAAACCATTGTTCTTGGCATATGCATTGTTACTCACTAAAGTCTGACATTGTGGAAAGACACAAGTGTGTTTATTTATCTTTCTGACACAGCAAGCTCACAACATCTTGTCAGTTCACACTTCTCCCATTTGCTTCCTCTTGTCCTTAAGAAGAGGTGATATTGTAGAAAGTAGGTGTAATTCCTCAAGGTACTCCCATCCTGGCATTAGAAAGCCAATGGTCTCCAATTTAAAGAAAAAACATAATTTTTGACGTTCCATCATAAGGCATGCATGCTTCAGAAGAACACCAGGCAGGATACACTGCTAAGCAACACCCAGCCCCATGCTGGGGAGTAAGTACCAAAGTCCAAGAACTATCTGGAAAGAATTGCTTCGTTAAAGGAAGGTAATATGTTTCAAGTCCTATAATGCATTACCCTTGACAATAGAATATGATAGCAATCTCTACGCACTGCATGGGGAGTCTGCAGCTCCCCAAGGCACAAAAACAAGGTTGTAGGACTAACATTGAAAAACACAATAAAATGGTGGGCAAATGAATGAAGTTACCTCCAAGGCAGCTTTCATAGCCTTGTGGAGCCTGCTTGCTGGAAATACTGTTGGTGAATCTGTAGGTGTCAGTATCTTCTTTTTTTTTTTTTTTTAGGTTTTTTATTTTATTTTATTTTATTTTACAATACTATTCAGTTCTACATAACAGCCACAGATTCCCTTGTTCTCCCCCTTCCTGCCCCCTCCCCTTCCCCCCAGCCCACCCCCCCATTTCCACCACCTCCAGATCAAGGTCTCCCCCGAGGACTAAGATCGACCTGATAGACTCAGTCCAGGCAGGTCCAGTCCCCTCCTCCCAGATTGAGCCAAGCGTCCCTGTATAAGTCCCAGGTTTCAAACAGCTAACTCATGCAATGAGCCCAGGACCTGGTACCTCTGCCTAGATGCCTCCCAAACAGATCAAGCCAATCAACTGTCTCACCTATTCAGAGGGCCTGATCCAGTTGGGGGCCCCTCAGCCTTTGGTTCATAGTCCATGTGTTTCCATTCGTTTGGCTATTTGTCCCTGTGCTTTATCCAACCTTGAGAATCTTCAGGATTCTCAAGGTTGAAAGGGCTTGTCGTTTAGGGTGATTGGGCTTGTATTTTTACATCTCTAAAGTCACTTTAAAGAAGTCTGGAAACTGGCTTGGCACTAACATACATTACGTGGTTTGGAATAACAACAGTAGATAGAAGCTCGGGGCACAGTAGGTATGAGACGACGCTGTGTAGCAGGAATCTTAAAGGTTCTTATTTATAAAATCAAACCCGAGGTCAGTTATTGGGGTCAATGCTGGTAGATCAGAGAGACAGAATAAGCCACAGCTATCTCACCTCACCAGTTCCTCAGCTGGTCCTATTTCCTCAGACTGGAAGCTTCTGTGTCTTCATCCAGAATGAATCTCAGCTGAACTGCTGCTCCAAAGCCTGAAGCTTAACCAGCCACATGCTTAACCAGCCAAATGCCTCTAGTTTCTGGTCCTCACGCCTTATATATCTTTCTACTTTCTACCACCACTCCCTGGGATTAAAGGCTGGCTTTCTGGGATTAAAGGCGTGTCACCATGCTTGGCTATTTCCAATGTGGCCTTGAACTCACAGAGATCCAGAGGGATTTCTATCTCTGGAATGCTAGGATTAAAGGTGTGAGTGCTACCATTTTCTAGCCTTTGTATCTAGTGGCTGTCTGTTCTCTGACCCCAGATAAGTTTATTAAGGTACACAATATTTTGGTGAACACAATACCACCACATCTCCTCTCTTTTTGTCTAAAATTAAAAAAGCTTATAACTAATACAAGAAAAACTATCCAATAAGCATATACAATATATACAGCCAAAATTACATTAATGATGTCTAGTCCATTAACATTTGACAGATTCAGATAAAAACTCCATTATATATAATAACAATGTCCAGTCCAGTAACATCTGATAAACTCAGACCAAAAAATTTTTCATTACTTATCTTATTTAAAACAAGTAGTTCCTTTTTAAAAGTAGATTCCATAATCTCCCTTTTTATCTTATATCCATATTCACTCTTTTTTCTTTTCATAATAGATTCATTAGTCTACCTTTTGTCATTTTTATATCTTCCCCTCTTTCTTCAGTGTAGATTCAGTGATCTACCTATTTATCCTATTATTTCTTTATCTTTTCTCTGAGTAGATTCGATGATCTATCTCATATCTATATTCTCTTTTTCTTTTTGCTTTCTAGGGGTGAAGATATCTTTAGGGAATCTTGAAAAGAAAATTTTGGGATTAATCATCAAGTCCTGTATTGTTTGTCCAGTCTCTGGATAATAGGAAAGTTCAGGGCTTGTTTCAAGTCCTTGTTTGAGTAGTCTGTCAGGCTGGATCATCTCAACTAGTCCTCTCGAAATTGTTCTGACCAGTTTGTAGTCCAAAGTCGATTTTTCCATGGTGTTAATCGGCTTAATGGCTTTATCATAGTCCATGTGGAATCATCGTTGTAGGATCCTGTCATCTTTTTGAAGATTTCAAAGTTGCTGTTAGGTGTGGTCATGGTTCCATGCAGACTTTTTTTTTTTTTTTTTTTTTTTTGTGCCTCCTCTGTGGTTTGGAGCAATCACAGTCTGATAAATGTCTGTCTCTCGGAACCATGAACATTCTTCCCTAGAACAGAAAATCTTCACAACAATTTCTCCCCACCATTTTTCTTGCCAAACTTTTCCAAACTGACCTTTGCCGATGCTTTCTTGTAACACGATGGTCCTGACAATTCTTCTCTGAATCAGCAGCAGTAAATCCTTCGTCCCAGGTAGCAGCATCACCGCAGTCACCAACACGATGAGAAGGAGCTGGCAACGTGGAGCAGTAGCCACTGCTTCCATGGTCCCACCACTGTTTGTGGTTCAGTCCAGGCCAAAGCTTCTCCCAAGCCTCCTAGGCTGGCTCAAACTCGGGATCCTACTGCCTCTGTCTCCTTCAGCAAATCCTACCGGTGTGCGCCACCACAACTGCCTGAGTGTAGCTTGGGCCTGAGCTGGGGCTCACAAGGCCACAGGCAAACAGCTTTTTCATGAATTCGTAACACGAACGTTGGGCGCCAGATGTAGCAGGAATCTTAAAAGTTCTTATTTATAAAATCAAACCCAAGGCCAGTTATTGGGGTCAATGCTGGTAGATCAGAGAGACAGAATAAGCCACAGCTATCTCACCTCACCAGTTCCTCAGCTGGTCCTATTTCCTCAGACTGGAAGCTTCTGTGTCTTCATCCAGAATGAATCTCAGCTGAACTGCTGCTCCAAAGCCTGAAGCTTAACCAGCCACATGCTTAACCAGCCAAATGCCTCTAGTTTCTGGTCCTCACGCCTTATATATCTTTCTACTTTCTACCACCACTCCCTGGGATTAAAGGCTGGCTTTCTGGGATTAAAGGCGTGTCACCATGCTTGGCTATTTCCAATGTGGCCTTGAATTCACAGAGATCCAGAGGGATTTCTATCTCTGGAATGCTAGGATTAAAGGTGTGAGTGCTACCATTTTCTAGCCTTTGTATCTAGTGGCTGTCTGTTCTCTGACCCCAGATAAGTTTATTAAGGTACACAATATTTTGGTGAACACAATACCACCACAACGCTGGATGCATAGCCTGCACCCTGACTGCTTAGGGAGCATCTCAGAACAAGAGAGTGCCTCTCCTGTGAAGGGGAAAGGTCCTGATTTGCTCAATAAGCTCTGATGTTTGTTTGAACAAAATGAAATCCTTCCTGATAGTGACATCATGAGAGGCAGAGCCTATCTGTCATCTGTACAAGTGGAACTCCTCAAGCTGCCTCAGACAGGTGTGATCTCAGATCAGTCACAAGCCTTCCGAGCAGCTGAATTTCCTCATCTGTAAAATGGGCTGTGGTGTGGTACCAGATTAAATTAGGAGAGATGACACGGAGCACCGTCAAGTAGCGGCAGGCATTCCACTCATAGCAGCTCACTTCTGTATTACCTTCACATCTAGAAATACAGGATTGTGTGCAGCAGCAGAAATACACCAGACACAGTTACAGCATCAGCCTGATGATGCTCTAAAGGGAGGCTAGGAAGGGCTTGACACTTGTCCCAGCTGCGGAGGTTAGTGGGGAAGGGTCCTATAGTTTGTGGCTCTCCATTTGGGGCGCCCTGGCTGTATTTATCTGAAGCTGTCTGTCCACATGTCCCTTCTCTGCCAAGTTGAGATCGCTCTCTGTCCCTTGCTTCCCAGCGAGAAAGCTGCATGGTGGCCTTGCTTTGCATTTCTGAGTGAGAAGGCACTTGAGGATTCTTCCCCATGGAGAAAGAAAGCCACCCAGAACTAAACACCCATCTAATAACTGAGGGCAGCCTCTAGGCTGCCCAGTGGACACAGGGTGACTCGACACTTCTGTTGAGGACCTGGTGTTGCTTATGAGGACACTCGAGCTTTATGTGAGCTGGGAATAATGGACCTGCTGGTGATTGATCGCTTCCAGGAGACTGTCTTCGAGGCAAGTGTCCGTACAGCACATTCTCGTACCTAATGGGATTCCGGCCCCCATGCAAGCTCCCCGTGTCGGGATTCTACCGACTGGGAAGACTTCAGACAGAAAACTGATCAGAGTGGGAAATGAACTAACGCTGTCAACTTTTCCCATTTATATACCTCTCATCACATAACCTGGGAATACTGGTCTGTCACACACCAGATAGATGCGGGCAGGGGTTGGCTCAGGGAAAGAAATGTGGGCAATCTAATGTCCTGTGTGCTTTCTAATGTGGTGCTAAAACATCTTGGGGGTTGACGTTGTATGGATGATGCTGGCATGAGAAGCTGGACAAATGCTCATGTATGTAACCCTGGGAATCAGGCACACGAGAGTTGAGTCGCAGGATGCTGTCGCACATATTATTAGCTCACTCTTCAGTTTTTCTATCTTTTACAAATATTTTATCTTGAAGTATGTGTATATGTATGTGTCTTTGTGTTGACACAGGCATGCGAACATGAGTACAGATGCTTGCAGAGGCCAGAAAAGGGCATCAGATCCTCTGGAGCTGGAGTTACAGGCGTTTGTGAGCTAATAGGCTCTGGGAAGGGAATTGAGTCTTCGGCAGGGACCCTCTATGCTCTTAACCACTGAGCCGTCTCTCCAGACCTTGTCCTATCTTTAATATTAGAATAAAACATCCCTACTTGTACCCACCTCCATTAGGAATCCAGGCCACTGTGCCAGTCATCTGTTCCCAAGGGGTGACCTGCAAAGTGTCAAGGCCATATTGTAGGGGCCAGTCTGCAGTTGGAAAGAGAAACTGTCACATTCACAGAGTCCATCACTCAAAATTCTTCAGAAAACTAAGTTAAAAGGAAGTGAGTGGGTTTAAGCCTGCAAAGCATCAAAGTGGGAGATTTTACGGGGAACTACTTAAGAAACCTCATAAAGAAAAGGTATTCTATGTTATTTTTAAGTGGCAATATTCCTAACCTGTTTCTATTAGAAGTCTTCTAAAGATTCGAATTGAACTGGAGGAAAAGGAAGCTGAAGCCGGAGAAGGAGGGAAACATGGAGTCAGCCGTAGGCTGTGCCCTGCTGCTCTCCATTAGGGAACTCAGGGCGTGGAGTATTGAACCGACTTTATCTTTGGGTCCACGGATGCTCTGCCTCACAAAGAACCAGTGATGCTGAGGTCGTCTGGGAGGCTAAAATGATTGCTAAAAGGACACCCATTTTCTTCCAGTCCCTGTTTGCTCTACGCCAAGTGATTTCCCAGCAGGTGGATTTCGTGGCAATTCAGAGAACACCGTGCCCTGCCTTAGGACAAATGCCAAGACCATATTCATAACAGCTCACCCAGGCCCTATATTCCCTACAGACTGAGGACACATTAGAGGTTTTTCCTTTCCTTTCTTTTCTTTTCTTTTTCTTTTTTCTTTTCTTTTCTTTTTTTCTTTTGGAGAAGATGAGAACTGATTCCTGGGCTCTGATTTTATCCAAACTTTCCTCCATTGGTTTGACAGACTGTGCCAACAGCATCCAGCTTTTGTTGTCCTATCTTATCTTGGGGATCTTTAACAGGTCCCCCAGTTCCTGGCCTCACATTGTGCTAATTAAGTCAGACATCTGGAGTTGGAGCCAAGCATGAGTCCTTCAAGTAGAGCCCTGGGTGGTGCCAGTTTGCAGCAAGGTTCGGGTGCCTTGGACCCGGTTCTGCAAACCTTAAGGGGTGCTGGGAAAAGTATCTCACACGGTTTGATGTCTGTGAAACGGTAGCCCCCTTTTCCAGTAGTAAGAAAATGTGCCCGTTATGATAACAATGGCAGCAGTAATAGCAAGTCCTTGCACAGTTAGGGTGCTTCCCACTGGACTCTCATGTCCATGGTTTGTTCCAGCCTTCGTGGTTCTCCCACAAGATGAACACGAGCATGTGAACAGCATGTTTCCCATCTTACAGCAAGGAAATGGAACTTAAAGATATCAGTGACCTTCTCCAGCAGAATCCAGCCCAGAGATGGCTCTTCTGCTTCCTTGTTCATAGTCCTCCCCACTATTCAACTCACTGCATTCTAGACACTTCCATTGGGTGGGGGAAAATCATATCCATTCCTAGGGCATATTGAAAATTCATAGTAGGTAAAAACACCCAGTCGTTGAGATCATATGCAGAAATCATGCAGAGGTCCATCTCATTGTCACCATCTTCAGGATGCAGCTGGAATGAGAAGTGGAAGGTCTCCCCTCCTCCCTGAACCTGGCCAGGTACCACACAACTCTATACTCCCATTGTAGGACAGGCCAGAAGAGCTGAGCACATCACAACACACAGAGCAGACCTGCGGGGGTTTGACTTTGCGTCATTCACACGTCATGAGTGGAGGTATAATTTGAGTCCACCATGCCTGAATGCCAGGAGTTAGGCAGGTCCCAAGGGTGGCACCCCCTCAGTCTCCCTAGATCCATATAGACTGATTAACATTAGTCATCCTTGCCTCTGGGCGCACCAGTCAGTGAGTTCTCCTCCCTTTGGGAAAGGGAGACTGAGGGTTGGTTTTTGTGTCGTGTGTTCTCTATGACAGCGGAATGGAGTCAAGTGCCAGGGTGATAAGGGGGCCATAGGATTCTCCTCACAGCATACAGAGTGTGAAGAAAAGCGACACAGATGGCAGTAGAAATAGGCACGAGGTGGTGAGGAGAGCTGCAGTTAGGGTGGACTCCACGAAAGGTTGATTGGACTCTTCTCTGGTTTTGGAGATGGTAGTAGTTTTAGCATCTTAGGGATTAATTTAAAAAATCCTATCCAGCTAACAGATGGCTGGGCAAGCAAGCCCAGATGAATCCCCGTGTAGGGGGCCAGTGAGAATAGCCAGAGAGCCCAGGTCTCTGCAGCAAGTGCCTGGTTTTGCTGACCTTAACAAGTCGTTAAACACACTTGCTGTGGGATAATGCTTTTGTACACTGGTTTAATAAAATGCTGATTGGCCAGTAGCGCTGCAGGAAGTTTAGGTGAGATAAGCAGACAAGGAGAATTCTGGGAAGAGGAAGGCTGAGTCAGGAGACACCAGCCCGCCATCCAGGGAGCAACATGTAATGGCACACAGGTAAAGCCACTGAACATGTGGCAACATATAGATTAACAGAAATAGGCTGAGTTTAAGTGTAAGAGTTAGCCAGCAATAAGTCTGAGCTAATGGCTAAGCAGTTTTAATTAATATAAGCTTCTGTGTATTTGCTTGGTTCTGAGCGGCTGCGGACTGGGCAGGACACAGGAAAACTTCCAGCTACACACACTTTTAAATCATTTTGGTTAGAATGAATCCCACAACTCCAGGGAAAAGAAGTAATCATATCATCATGCATGAGGACATTGCTGTAGACTGCAAATTCTGTCCTTGAAGTTCACTCACAGTGTGACCTCAGGCATGTTGCATATTCCCTCAATAATATAACCGCCAGTAGCACATCATTCAAAGGGCTGTTGTGAGATACTGCATGCATGTGAATGATCTAGTTTCTGATGTATCATATGCACATCAGCTAACGTGGCTGCTATGATACTTTATGTTATTTCTAAGACCCAGATCCATCCTGCCACAGAGATGCCCCCTGCTGATGTATTGGGAATAGGACTACCCAATGGCCAGGAAACTCATCTTCCTGTGCTTTGTCTTCTTTGGATCTTGGATGTTTTCCCCTTTGACCTTCAGGGAATCTGTCACCTTGGAGGAGAGGCTGTTCTTTCTCCTTCCGTTAATGTTCCATCCATCTTTCAAGTTTCATTGCAGATTCCATTTGGGGAAATTAGGAAACACTTTATGGAGGAACCGGCATTCATCTCTCGCTCTGCTCCCACTGGCATTTGTAATTTTATTATGGCATTTATCATATTCTATCTGTACTGTAGTTGTGTGCCATCTGTCTCTTCCAGCACATAGTAACTTTCCTGAGGGGAGGAAGTCTAGTCTATTCATTGTGACGTCTCCAACTTCTCATAGCACCAACCTGGCACACAGTAGATGGTCAATAAATACTTGTTCTAATGAAATAAGATATTTTTAAAGCCCGATTTATAATTTCCACCTTCCTGTTTGTCCACTAATCTTCACAGCTAAGGATCAGTTTGGAGACTACTAGGAAGCAGACACAAGCTTCAGGAACCAAGGGTGATGTGATGTCTACTCTTACATCATCACTATTATCTCCTCAAGCAGTGGAGAAAATCCAGAACAACACAATACCGGACCGCTGCAGTTGACTGTTGACTGTCACTTTATAGGCTCAGTTCTGCCTCTGCACTACCATGTGTCCTCTGAGCCTCAGTTTTCCCACATATAAAAGGAAGGTGAAGAGATTGTTTTTACCTACAAGTTTCCCAGTATTCTTAGATTCTTTATTTAGACATAAAGAGAAGTTTTGTTACTGTTCTTTTCTTCCTTCCCCATTAAAATAGTTGGTTGAGTAGGTTAGCATTTTAATTACTACTCCTCTAGGGCTGAGAACAGTGTCTGGATCACAGTAGTTGCTCAATAAATGCATGTTCATTTGTATGAAGACTAAATAAGTCCATCGGGACATAATTCTGAAATGCTGCACTGCCATACTGAAGAACCATCATAGCCCTTCGCTCCAGACTTTCTTACCCCTGTGGGGTACTCTAGGACAAGATGCACACTATACAAAATGGGATCTGGGCTCCATTTGCTTTTGATCTCTCTTGTTGCATGAAGGATACAATACAAGGGCTTCATCCGGGTTCAATTACACATAGCAGTGCAATTAACATTTTCAGTAAGATGTCTATGTGCTAAATGGAAGTATCCTCAACCGCTGAGCCATCTCTCTCTCCTCTTGACTTGAAGTATACTATGTGGACTCAGACATCCTAGCATGGCACTAGCATCCCTGCACAGGCTGTGCCGGTATAACTCACAGTCATTTCCGAATATCCACGGAGCCCTTTGTTGAGCATCACTGATCTGCCATATTGACTGGCCTACCCTGTGGGTGGAGAGCTCTGCATGATCCTCTCTTACGTTCTGTTCCGTATGGACTCATGTGCTACATGTGAAACAGCCTAGCTTTAGATTCTGATCCTTCCCCAGGACATGACAAGGCACATGGAAACCACAGCCCTGTAGGAAGGTTGGTATTTTCTTCAACGAGAGTGGAAAGACCCAGGAAACTCAGTTTGTCCTCCCATTCCCATGTGCTAGAGAGAGACAGTGGTGAGCTTGTGGAGAGGCTGCCAGGGCATTTACAGCCCTGCCATCAATATTGGCTTGGTATTGACTTTGAAATCTGGACAACCTCCGGCCTTGTTAGACCCAGTGTCACCAACCATTGTTTTTTTCTGATGGGCCCCAGTGACAGTTAGCTTGGATTTGAGATGTTTGGGGCTAATGGTCTTTCTTAATCCTAGTGTATCTTACCAATGGAGGAGGCTTTGCTGGTGGAACAGTCTTAGTGGGGTCTGTGGAGGAGATCTGCAGTGGACCAGTTGTCCCAGTGAAGCCTGGAAAACATATTCTTCTTTTTTAAAATTTGGTATTAAAAAATTCACTAGCCATAGACATAGAACACAAATTTCCTTTGTTTCATGTTGCATATGCTTTATAAGTAATAACAATAATACTTTGATTTCTGTGCTTTACTTTTATTTTTTATGAGCTCCAAATCTGCGAAGACAAGGAAAGTCTTCAACTCCCATTGGCAAGTATGAACTCTGGTTCTTTGGAGATGGTACCCTTAATATTTGATAGCTATGAAGCTTTAGAGTAACAGGTGCTAAAGAATTCTTGTGTGTTTGTTAGTATTTTGTCAAGTTGACATTAGCTGGAGTCATCTGAGGAAAGGAAACTTCAATTGGGGAAATGCCCCTATGACAGGCCTGTTGGCAAGCTTCTAGTGGGATGTTTTCTTGACTGATGATTGATGGGAAGGGCCCACCAATTGTAGGTGATGTCGTCATTGGACAGTGGTACTTGGGCATATAAGAAAGCAGGCTGAGCAAGCCAGGAGGGACAAGCCAGTAAGCAGGACTCCTCCATGGCCTCTGCTTTGGTTCCTGCCTCCAGGTTCGGTCAGGTTCCTGTCCTGACTTCCCTCAATGATAGAATGCAACTGTGAGCTGAAAGACAGCCTTTCTTCTCTAAGCTGCTTTCGGTTAGAATGGTTCTCAGAGCAGTAGTAACCTATTAGGGCACGTTGGCATTTTGTTGGTCTACGGTACAGGTTCAGTTCTAGACTTAGCAAGTGAGAGTCCAAACTGTGGCAATGGTCAGTGAGTTGGATAGAGCCTTTTCACATCCATCGTTCTGCTCCACCCTCTGCAGATTGCCTTCAGATCCACAGTACCAATGGCTTGCTAACAAGTTCACTGTTTAGCTCACATGAAGGAGGAAAGAAAGACAGCATGTAAAGTTTGTCCTTTTTCTGTAAGCAAATAGCACATGAAGTTCTTCACTTCACCTCTATTCACATTCTGTCAAACAAAATTAGACATATATATGCATATATATGTACACACACACACACACACAATGTCCATAGCCCCAGTTTAGCCTCAAGAGAGAGTCTTGAAATGTAGCTTTTATTCTGGAATACTGTATACCCAGGATAAAATTAAAATCACTGTGGAAGAAGTAAAATGGCTATTGAGATGAATGTGGCTGTCTGTGATAGCATCCCTGTCTTGGGCATTTTGGATCAAAATTTGACTGTCTTACCCACATAGAAAGTCCCTTCTCTTTCCAGAATCAATGCAATGCTCATTCTCATATTCCACGGGTACTCTGAAGACATTTTTCTGGACCTTCGTTTTGCCTGTGTTGATTTCCTAAGAACTTTTTAATTACCTTCTCTTCTTAACAGATTTCCCCGTGGCTCATCTACCTTTATGTCTGTAAACTGGTGGCTCACATTTGACCCTTATGTCAAATTCCTCTCACTTCAGATCAAGATTCCGCAACAGGGTGAGGATTGTGTTGAAGTAAGCGAGGAGCTTTGGGAGCATTTCTAAGGACATATTTAGCATCACACAAGTGGCTCATTCTGAAATCACATCCGAATCTCAAGGCTCAGTGGCTCTCACCTCAAGTGACTGAGATAACTCCTACTGCCTTCTTATTTTCAGACTTTGCCTCATACAGCTTGTCTCTAGGCTGCTCCCAACGTGCTCTTGTCAAAACTTAGATTTGGTCTTTTCTCTTTGTTTCTCACAAGTTTTAAAAGAAAAAAGAAGACCCTACTCCAATGTGTATGACTGTTTATGACTTATAGAGTCAAGATCAGAGCCCTTGTCTTGGCATACGGAGTCATTCTCTATGTCCTCTTCTTCCATAATCAGCCGCCCTGGCTCCCCAGTCAGTGTCCATGCACTTCTGGCTCCCCAGTCAATGTCCATGCACTTCTGGCTCCCCAGTCAATGTCAGGTTCTTACTGCTTCTCTTTTCCGGAATGCCACTCCCCGCCTTTGCTTTATCTCAAAGACTCTTGCATAACCTTTAAGTCTTCCTCAAATGTCACTTCCGCTGTGAAGCCTTCTCTGATTTTACCCAGAATTACTGTTCTCCTACAGCCTTTACTGAATGTCCTATTGCGGCTCCGCTCTTCTGTTTCTATCCATTTCCTCCAGGAGACGTTGAATGTCCACCCAGAGAAAGGAGAGATTCTCTTAAGTAACTCTATGCCCCGTTCCCAGCACAGTACTCTGTAGAAAAATCAATAGCACTTTGCTGATTCAATGGACAAATAATGCCTAATTCGCTGCTGAGGAAATCCATAGAATTAGCTCCCCAAGGCCTGGAGGCTGGGTTTTTTTATGTCAAAAAGTTCACCAATCACCATATTGTGGTCACACTGATACAAACATAATCTGGCAAGTTTGAGCAGAAGAGATCCTTGAATGGGATGCGGTCTGGGGGCTTCTCTGCCTGTTGGCTTCAGTGTCCTGCTCTTGTTTGTATTAGAATGTCTTGATAGTATCACAGAGATGCTAAAGCCTTGCCCAAGCCTCAAGGATCCTCAGCAGGGAGTGCAAACCATTCTAGGGGACTCACACTGAAGGAGGGGAGTAAATTAAAAACCCACTTCCAGTCTGAAGAAAAGAGAACTCCTGGAAAAGGTTCTAAAACATGGATTGTTGGTCAGCCTGTTGGGCAGGGAGGAATCCGATATCTGTAGGTGATGGAGAGATGATTCATGCGTGAACTTAGTAAGGCCACTGTAGAGCTTTCCCTCTGCACATGAACATGTGGTAAGACACGGAAGCCGTTTGTCTGTCTTCACACCTCTTTCTTGCCCAGGAGGAAAACTGCTTTGCCTAGCAAAGGAGTGGACTCAGCAAAGGGTGCCAAGTTGGATTCTGCTCCCCAAGGGAGCTGGGTTTTCACAATGAGAAGACAGCCACAACTCACCAAGGCTGCAAAGCAGAATCATGAGGTTCCTTGGGCCAACACCTTAGTCACAGAGCCAGTGTGACTGTGTGGTATAGACACAAGGCTCAAATTACCTGTACACGTTAGCAGTGGGTTTTTTCTTGAACTTGGTTAAGTCCATGTTTTTCCATGTTTTTGAAATCCTGCACTAATAGAAATGTGACCAGTGTCATACAATGCACTTGGTGATTCCACATCACTGCCCAGGTGGTTCTCATGGCAGATGAAAGTTTCCTCCTCTCTATGACTAATGTGGCAGGATGCAATTTGTCCATCACCCTCTGTGTTGCACTTACATCCCAGCAGTCTCCTCTGCTTACCCATTTTCCAGATGAGGAAGTTGAGACTCCCAACAAGTCAATGACTTGTTGAAGGTCACACAGATGACCCAGTGCAGAGCAAGAACCAAAGCTAGATTTGTTTGGATGCTCAGGATTCTGTGTGAAATGTGGCTGATACCTGAGTCTTCTTTTTTAAAAAATAAATTTTTATACTGGGTTACATCAGGCTATTTGATGCAAGTGCATAGTAGATTTTGAGCACATCCCTCATATCCTGCTCCCCCTTCCCATCAGTTCCTCCTGTTCCCTAGACAGCTTCACATCTACTTTCATGGCCTGTAGAGAGAGACCCAAGTGAGGGAACACGTAACGTTTGTCTTTCTGACTTAATTCACTTAGCATGGCTGTCTCCAGCCGCACCTGTTTTCCTGCAGATGACTGAACTCCGTTCTTCTTTATGGCTGGAATAAACATGCATCATGTGTATAACTCAGCTTCTTTATCCATCCCTCTGTTGTTAAGCACCTGGCTTGCCTATAACTTTAACTATTGTGAAAAGGGCTACAATAAACATTGATGTGTAAGTATCTCTGTGGCGTGGTGACTGGAATTTCTTCTTGCTTTAGCAAAAGAAATCTAAACACCTCACTTTCATGTCACCCACACACACTCCCGATTTTGAGTTATAGCCATTCACACAGTGGGAGCGGGGAGCTGAGGGACTCTGAGGAGTGACTGATGGTAGCGCTTTCTATCTGCTGCCCCAAGGAGGGCTGCATACCACATGAAAAAGAGCAGGACGTTTCCAATGAACCATCTGGAAAGTAGAATCCTATTTTAAAACCCGAAACTTGTCTCAAAGTCTAATATGTGCAACCGGATGTGTGGCCCTAAACCCACTCCATGCGACAACAGCGGACTTCTGTCTCCCATTCTGCCGCCCAGCCTCCTCCAGACACAATCTCTATGGGTTGGTGGTATCTCCTTGGGAATTGTTCTGTGCGAAGCTCAGTCCCCAAAGACATATGCTGATAGTGTTCAGGTGTAGATGCTTCTGGAGGTGAGGTCACGATGGCTCTGTCCTCTTGAGTGGGTGAATACCCCCATGGGTTAATGAATTAACGAATCAATGGGCCATGGGTAGTGGTTTTTTTAAAGCAGGCCAAACATTCTTTATGAGCTTATAATTTAATTACAGCATTTCTCCTTCCCTTTCCTCTTTCCAAACCTTCCCTCTCATATAACCCTCCCTGCTCTCCTTCAAATTCATGGCCTCTTTTTTTTTCACTAGTTGTTTTGCATGCACATAAGTATGTATACACCATTTGCATGTTCCTAAATGTAACCTATTCAATTCGTGGAACATTACTTGTTTGTATGCTCTCAGGGCTTACTGTTTGGCACTAGACAACCAACTGGCATGCTTTTCCCCACGGAAGACCACTTCTCCCGCTCCCAGCTTTTGTCAGTTGCCTAGAGTTCTTTGGGTAGAGCTGAGGCCTCATGGGCTTTTCCGCATACAGTTTGGCATGTCTATTCATGTTATACTTGTTCAGCTCATGTCTGGGCAGTCATGTTGGTGAGACTTTATGGGTATGGTTTCTGACATTCCTAGGAGACTCCCTGATCATCTGGCTTGTATAGTCTTTCACACACACACACACACACACACACACACACACACACACACACTCACTCACTTCTTCTAGGGCAGTGTTCCCTGAGCCTTAGATGTGGGAGTATTTTGTAGATGTGTCCACTGGGTCTTCGATCCCCAACTCTCTATTTTGCTGGGGTGTAATTTTCTGTGGTAGTTGGTCTCTGTCTTTGAAAAGAGGAGTTTCCTTGATGAGGGGAGAGGACCACAATCATCTGAGGGCATAAGGACAAATGTTTACAGACTGTTATCAGGGATTATGCTGGTTTAGTAGATCAGTGGTTGTAGATTCTCTTCTGATGACCATGACTTCCCTAGCACTGAGGAGTGAGCTGGATTTCCAGCACCAGGCTGAAAGCCATTGGTTACTGCCAATGTGTGTGCGCCATTACTGCATCCTGTGGAACTGAAGGCACTTGTTGTCTCTGGAAACTTTCTATGTGCAAAAACTAAAACAGTGTTTTAAGTCAAGTTCACCTGAAACAGACCCCCAGGTGCTGACTCACGTAATAATTAAGATATTTGCTCCCAGATAGCGCTGGAAGATCGAGAGATGTAACACAAGGCATTATAGGAAAGGTGGGGACCTGGGTGAGACTATAGGAAAGGTGGGGGCCTGGGTGAGACTATAGGAAAGGTGGGGGCCTGGGTGAGACTGTCTTGAACTCGATCTCAAGTGCAAAGAATTATTCTATTCTGAGGCAGGTGAGCTGGATTTTCTAGTCCTAAAGCAATCAGGTTTCCCCAGGAGGGTGCAGGAAGAACCTCACAGGCATAGCCAAAGGCTCTGGGCAATACTCTGAGGCAGGGGAGGATTCGACTGTCAGCTCCTAGTGGTTGATCAGTACTACAGCGGGGGGTGGGGGGTGGGGGGTGGGTATCGCATCGGGATCTGGGCAGGCCACCAGGATCATGTACTAAGCATCACCGTATTCCAGTGTCTTGGAAAAGAAAAGAAAAACCTATATGATACAAACAATGAAAGAGCTTTGTTCACTATCAAGCAGAATTCACAGTCCTGCGATGACACAAAGGACATACACAAGACCCTGAAAAGGACACACAGCTGTGACCACTTCTGATGATGGACCTGGTGGGTCCTTATACGATTAGATGACACTGAAGGGTTCAAAGAATTAGAACCCTGGATAGAACCCAAGGTTCCCTACGGAGCACACTCCGAGCTCGGTCCCTTCCTCTGCCTTGAGATTCCTCCCGGCAATGATCCCAGTGCCTCTGCTCCTTACCTGAAACCTGAAAAACAGGCAGTATACACTCAGAGTCTGCAAACAGAAGCGTTATTTTTGAGCCATAGGTTAATTTAGGGACCTTCCAAAGGCACCTTGCCTCAAAAAAAAAAAAATCATATACCAAAGTAGCTTTGGCTCCTTGCCAAGAGACCAAGAGAGGGGCTAAAAGAGCAAACTTCTGCCACTGTCTCATGAAGCTGAACAAAGATACATCAAAACGGGACTGTCAGGCTTGTGTCCTGGTGTGTGTGTGTGTGTGTGTGTGTGTGTGTGTGTGTGTGTGTGTGTGTGTGTGGTTTAGTGGCTGAGGTGCTTGCTATGCAAGTGTGGAGACCGGGGTCTGGATCTCCAGAACTCACAGGAATGCAGGTGATAGGGCAGGCCCCGTGATTCCAGTTCCCAGGAAGTGGCTACGGAGGATCTCTGGAGCAAGCTGGCTGCCCAGCTAACCAGCTCTGGACACAACAGAGAGAACATGCCCTCAGTAAATACGGTGGCGAGTGACGGAGGAAGTCTCATCCTCAGGCTCTGCACTTATGCACGAACATGCATATGCATCCTTACACACATATGCACCCCATACAAGTGCATACCCCAACACACATTCACACCACACCACACACACACATACACACAAGAAAAGAACTGAACAGTCACCTTGTTTGTGGGCTCATTTGATCTTTGAATATTTATTTAAAGATTAAAATCATGTATAGAGACTATTTATTTATGGCAGTTGGTCCAAACAACATCGATACAGATAAGATACATATTAAGCAACAATTTCATAGTTCTCTTTTTCTCCCTTCCTTTCCATCTTTTTCTTTCTTTTTTGGATACAAATGGTTTTTTCTAGTCTGTGTATATTTTGTGTTATGTATGTTATACAGAGAGTAGAAAACAGCATCTGCGTCACAGGTTTGTCCTGGGCACTATAATCTATAGTGCTAATAATGCCATGAATTTTTGACCATGTTAACATTTTCTAAGTTGCATGAAGCAGAAATAGTTCTGTTTGTTTGTTTGTTTTGTTTTTCTATCACTAGAAAATTTTCTCATGGCCTCCATTTCTACTGCTGATGGAGGAGGAGGAGGTGGGGTAAAGAACAGACCTACCCCATCCTGGTCCCTGCGGGGCTTAGACCATTTTCAGTCCAGGCCTGCCCTGAGAAGCAGACACTGGCCCTGGGCTGTCTGCCCCTCTCTGGGGCCCTCTGTCTCCAGCTTTCTCAGAGTCTTCAGTGACAATGAGGGCCTAGATGTCACCATTCTGCTTTGGAAAATGTGAGGGCATCTTTATAAATGAGGCAGCCTCGGAATTCCAGAGGAAATTCAATTACATTTTTCTTGTCTATTCAGCTGATTTGTGAAAGAAAAAAAAAAAGTTCTGTAAGAGAGCAGAGGAAAGGAAGTACGGAGCCTCATGATTTAGTTAGTGTGGCTTCTCTGTGACCCAGTTCTCTTACAGGTTGGATGATTTTCTTTGGCAAATTGAATAATTTTCACAAGTCAATTATATACACTCCCTTAGCCTGTTCAAGAGTAATGAAATAGCTTAATAGAATAAAACAATAATCCCCGAGATGATGATGTTGGCCATTATTAAGTGTAACAATAGGAATTAATTATGACAGCAGAAAGGATAATTGATGACTCGGAGAATGGACTCCAAAGCTCTCTGTTGTGACTTCAGAGACATTTGAAGAGCTAGCTCCGTGTCTTTTGGTGGCTTTTGAGCGCGGTTATTAATAACATTTTTTTCTGAACTCCTTATATTTGGTTAGCCTTTCATAGGATGCTTGTGCTTGGCGTCTTGTTTTAATTTTACTGACACGAGGTCCCAGGCCTTGTTCTGAGCAATTCAGACGCGTGAACTCTGTCCCTGCAATCTCCGTGATGGGTGTGGCTCTGTTACCAACAAGGATGCTGATCTAGGCAGAGTTGGAACACCGGTCTAGTCCAGTCCTGCTGGGACACAGCTGATCCAGAACGTGGATCCAATCTGCTTCCAGGTCAGTCTTTAACCCCTGGCTCCTTCCTATCTACCCCTCACTGGAGCCTTAAAGTTCTCTGCAAACTGGGAATGCTCAGTTCCAGTTCCATTTTCCTAAGGAATAAGACAGTGTCTGAAATGGATACTAAAATATTTGCAACAACTGTAGAGCCAGTAAGTCAGCCCAGGGTTGGGATACAATCTCACCCCACCGCCCCACCGCCCCCCGTCTCCCCCATCTTCCAGCCTCAACTGAGTGCATTTTCCATTATGCCTTTATGAGGCAACAAATTATATTATCCAAGTTGGTATATAGTATTTATAGAATGTTGAAACATGGAGGAAAAAAAATAACACTGTTTTCCATTGGGAAAGAAATTATATACAAGTACTGAGGGCCAGTAGAAACATACACAGTTCTTTTTAACTAGAGAGCCTAGTAATTTATTTATTTATTTATTTATTTATTTATTTTTTTGGTTTTTCGAGACAAGGTTTCTCTGTGTAGCTTTGTGCCTTTTCCTGGATCTCGCTCTGTAGACCAGGCTGGCCTCGAACTCACAGAGATCCGCCTGCCTCTGCCTCCCGAGTGCTGGGATTAAAGGAGTGTGCCACCACCGCCCGGCGAGAGCCTATTAATTTAAAGGCATAGACTCACATGATGTCTGATGTTAGGGGATTGCATTGTGTCCGAATAATCCTTAAGCTGTCCACTCGTAAGAAGTCTCTGCGGAATGTCATTAATTCGGGTTCTCAGGTTCCAACCTGGGTATTCTTATCCAACAGATCTGAGGTCAGGCTCGGGAATCTGAATTTTTCTTTTTAAAGTATAACTTACCATTTTATTTTTCCAGGGTGTTTTTTCTTCTATCCTCATGAAGCTACTTCTTTATGTGGGCTTTGGTGGAGGTCATGGTGCCGCACCAGTGATTCCTCATTTCCTCGCTATGGATGCTCACATAATAATGCAGCCAGACGTAGAGTTCAGAATGCATGTAAACGCCGAAGATACTTGCTTCAGATATATCCCTGTCAGCAGAGGCCTCTACAGTGTGCCATTGAGGAACTGCTTTTTCCTTCTTCTTCTCCATCTGCCCTCTGCTCTGGCAACCTCCTTCCAAAACAAAACAAAATTCAAAAGAAGGACCAAACAAACAAAAACAACAAAAACCCCAAACTAAAACAAACAAACAAACAAACAAACAAACAAACAAACAAAACAAAAGGAAAAGAGAAGGAGAAGAATCTCCCTGTGGAAGCTGCCTTGTGGCCCGGCGAGTCACAGTTTACCGTTTAATCCTTCTTTCATCTTCACTTGGAGTCATCAGAGTCCTCGGTCTGGCTGAGGCCTCTGGCCTCTGCTACACCACGGATAATGGGCTCTCACTGGGGCTCCTCTTGGATGTCCTGTTGTCATCCTGTGTCGTGGAGATCCTGCAGTTTGGGATCTGTAGGTCTGGGGCTCTGACCTTTGTAACAGGTCCGCATACCCAGGTGACTGATGCTGGTCTTCTAAATGGGGAGTGGTGCAAACCAGAAGATTACCACCCTGTTCAGATTTACTGGAATACTAGGAAATTAAGACCCAGGGCTAATAGGGTACTGAAGTACTTCAGTTTGTTCATAAGGTGATATTTATGAAATTCAGAGATTAATTTATTCTTATTGAATCATGGATTTACTAATGTAATTTTTAGTTTGTTTGTTTATTTCTCAAGACAGGGTTTCTCTGTGTATCCCTGGCTCTCCTAGAACTCTTTCTGTAGACCATCAGGATGTCTCTGCCTCCTGAGTGATGGAATTAAAGGCCTGTGCCACCACTGCCCAGATAATGTCATTTATTAAGTGAATTAAATCTTTCATATACATGAAGCTACAAGCTACCGTTTTAAGGAACTGAATCTTACTGAAGCCTTTTAAACTTAGTGAATGTAAGCAACAATACATACTTTTCCAGAAATTAATTTGAATAGTTACTTCACATTAATGCATAAAATCAAATAAATTCTAAATTCAAGTAGCAGACGGTTTTCCTAGAGACCTAGGGAGAGGTTGGCCAAGAAGATATCCATATAAGGAAGCCAGATGGGAGTGTCCAGGATCCTCTAGGGAACAGGAAGCCCGGATCTGGCTCTACTCAGGAGTGGACTGTTGGCCTGGTTCTAAGCTACGTTCTTTGAGCCCTCCCAGCCCAGCCAAATATGGCTAGTACAAATTACCATCCTTTCTTAATCCCCCTCACACCTTAAAAAAATTAACCCTTTTTAGTTTATTTTGTAAGACTTTGGATGACCCAGTTCAAGAGTAACTCAGACGCAAAGGTTGGTAGGATTTTCACAAAGATCATATTGTATAGTTTTAGGAGTAACTGGGAGATCATAGAGCCAGCTATCTTTAGATGATGAATATTTGGAATGTGGAATAGCCTTTAATTCCCTTGTCTTTCCTCACATCCATAAACACAAACCCAACACACACACACACACACACACACACACACACACACACACACACACACACACACACACATATGCATAAGTGCATATGTGCACTGACACTCTCATTTTAGCATTTCTTTTTGCTTTCCTTAGCCTAAAATTTTTTTTAAGGTGCTTTGGGGTCATTTTTCCACCCAAAGAGTTCAACAGACAGACAGCTATAAAATTATTAAATTCCAGCTTGAAAAGGGGGTTTGGGTGTGTGATGGAGACCACCTACAATCCTAGTGCTTGCCATACTTGTCAGAGTGGTTCGAGACTTACTGTAAAAGGAGGCTCTGTCTTTAGGCCTTACGACCCTAAAGACAGAACTGAGGATGGGAAGTTAAAATAGCCCCAACCCCAAATGATCAGAAAGCATTAATAAGACCGAAGACAGCGATCGGAAGACAGGAATCAGGAAAAACTCTGCATCCCAGGCGAAGCGCCCTGCTCTCTGTGAACTGCCTTTCTACAGCCCGCAGCTGCCCTGATGGATGCGATGCAGAATGTATGTTTTTAAAGAGCTCTGGGTGTTCCTTATCTTACTCAGCTGCTTAATGAAAATTGAAAGGACTGCACAGGCCCTGGGTGAGATCAGCTGTGTGCTCTCCTCTCATCTCCCACTTCATTCCTGGCCAGTCCAAGACACGATTAGGGTGTTTCATTTGATTTTCTTTCTTTTCAGGCAATGCGTTGTGCACCTATCAAATAATGTTTGGTAATCAATTCTTGATCTCACCTGGAGGTCAGTCAATGGCACCGTATAAATTGTCATCTCATTTCTTTCTTTAAAGAAAGTCCATCTATTTCTTTGAGCACATGAGGATTTCAGAGGCAAGTAACGTACTAAACCATTCATGAAATAAATGACTTTTTTTTTTCTCGCCAAGACTGGTAGATGTGCGAAGACGGACGTAGTTATTTAAAAGCAGCTCTTTTATTTAAAGTTCCTGTTAAAGCTAGGTGTGGTGGCCCAGGCCTGTACTCCCAGCACTCAGGAGATGAAGGTAGGATGATCGTGCGTTCAAGGTCACCATCAGCTATGTGATGAGGTCAAGGCTAGCCTGGGATAAAAGATCAAAGAACACAACAAGTTCCAGTTCGGATCTCCCTTAACTCTTCAAGTGTTCATTCTGAGAGCTTCTCATCTGTTAGTTACTTTTATTTGGAGATGATGGAAGGAAGGATGCTGTAAAATGGGAGCCAAGCATTGTGTGTTGACCCCCACGGCAGCGGGTAAACAAGTCTGCAGTGGCTCAGATGGGTTAACATGAGGAAGTAACGTGCGTGGACGGACAGAAGCAGAAAACCTTCAAAACTGTGCCTCAGGAATTGCAAGATTAAAGGTTAGAGACTTGAAACACAAAATACCCTGTAGCAGGAATCTCAAAGAGTCTTATTAATAAAATCAAACCTGAGCCAGGTACGGGGGTGAACTCTGGAAGATCAGAGAAACAGAACAAGCCACAGCTAACCTCACCTGGCCAACTTCTCAGCTGATCCTGTTTCCTCAGACTGGAAGCCTCTGTGTCCTCATATCCGAATGGCTATCAGCTGAACTGTTGCTCAAAACCTAAAAGCTTAACCAGCCAAATGCTTCTAGTTTCTGGTCCTCACGCCTTATATACCTTTCTGCTATCTGCCTCACTCCCTGGGATTAAAGGCTCACTTTCTGGGATTAAAGGCATGAGTCACCATGCCTGGCTGTTTCCATTGTGGCCTTGAACTCACAGAGATCCAGAGGGATTTCTGCCTCTGGAATGCTAGGATTAAAGGCGTGTGCTACCTCTGCCTAACCTCTATGTTTAATATTGTGGCTGTTCTGTCTCTGACTCCAGATAAGTTTATTAGGGTGCACAATATTTGGGGGAACACAATACCACCACAATACCCTTTTTTTGTGTGTGTGTGCATGTTCACATTCAGGCACCTGTTTGCTGTGAGCACCATCAGTTGGATAAAATTTTATTTATCCCTCAGATCCTGGATCTTTTGGAGATTCTCAGAATCTTTAGCAAAAGCTCCCTCACCTGTTGTGTCTTTCAGGCTGTTCCTGCTCCAAACCTGCTCCCAGCAACTCTTGGCTTTTCAAATTGATAATTTGAAAATGGTGCTCTCCCTCCACGTAATGACTCCATCTTGTCTGCTAAGGTGATTCAGAGCGGCAGTTGTCCCCCACAGGTCGGACTCGTTAAGTGAGATTGCGATGAGCGGGCACAGGCACCTGCCGCTTAACTGTGGGGATGATGGGCTAGCAGAAGGTGAGAGCAGCGTTAGCAGCAATCTCCTCCCTGCGTCCACAGCTCCATCATCCTTGGCGTCCCATTTGGAGCACGCACTGCGCTGAAGCCAGATCCTTAGGGCTTGCATGAAATACAATAGCATTTTTTTTAAAGGGATTTGTTCTAAAGAACATTCCTTCTGAGGCATTTTGGGCTATCTTTGTAAAGACCTTTGTTTTCCTCCACCGCCAGCTCCATCTCTTGGCTAGAATATCCTGATGAGTGGTTTTGCTGAAAACTAAAGAGGAACAAACCAGTAAAGCAAATGCATGTTTATGAAATCATCAATAAAATCCTACATATTACTTCTCATTTGGTGATGCTTTTGTTTTACTGTTTCACTATTATGGTCCAGTGTCTACTAGCCTGGTCACTGAATAAGGATATGGCCAATATGTAGATAGCCAGAGAAAGTACTGGAGGCAAGGTATTCCCCGGCTCGAGGGGGAAGACCTGAAGGTCTAAGGAGACTCCCAGCTCTCTGAGTATATTTCAAGACAGCCAGAAGCTCCGGGGTCCCGGGCCTGATTCTTGGTGAAATCTCACTTCCTGCGGAAGCTGCTCACCAGAGTGCCTCTCATCTCTAGTTAGAATTCACACAGCTTCCGTCTCTCAGCTCTGTGCTTTTGCCTTGACTTTTTAAAAGTGGCCACAACAGCCACTGAGCAGTGAGGGGGCTGTCTAATGAAACATGCCCTGACAGTAGAAACCGTTATAAAGTGTCACATAGTGGTGGTGACCTATGCTCAAGGGACGTGGCTTTCTTTCTTTTCCCTTTATTTACTTTTTTTGGTTGTGATAAAATATGTATCATATAAATTTATTGTTTTAATCATTTTTAAGTATGATGCTCAGTGCCACCCAGCACAGTCACTCCTGGGTAGCTCCAGAATATTCTGTCATCCCAAATTGAATTGTACCCATTAATAATGCCTTCTGCTCCCCACGTCCCTCTTGGTGGCCTCATTCTGCTTTATGTCTAGGACATTTGGCACTTTTTGACAATACTGCCAACTCCGAGTATTGCTTAACCTTGGGAACTTTCTGTTGTGTATTTTTAAAACCCATCAGAGAAAACGCACAGCATCCAGGGAAGGCACAAACCTCCAGGGGTCCATTTGAAAGAATGATTACGCCAATAATGATGCTTGTGGAAGGAACCGTGGTCCCTGAATGAGGCAGGCTCTTGAGAGGCTGTGCCAAACTTCAAACCCCATTTCTGCGCTGAATGGCTAGTGATCGAGAGGAGCTGTGTGCTTCCAAGGGAAGACAGTTCAATCACGGGGCCAGCCAACGCATGGAAATGGATGGCCTTTCGGTCTGCCATGTGGTTATTGTTGGGCAAGAAGGCGTTTGTAGTTTGTTCCGCGGCCTTTGTGATGAAAGCTCCGTGGGGCCAAGTGGCTCATTTGTCTCAGTTTATCGAATTGCCAGACCAAGGTGAAGATCTGGAACGGTTTAAAGGATAGAAATGAAGCCTGTGTGGGCCTGCGGCTGGATGCCGTCCCGGCGGTGGGAATGAAATCAGTTGTTTTTCTCCCTCTCTTCCTCCTCTACACCCTCCCACGGCACCCACCTCCCGGAGAAGAAAGCAATCAATCCATTTTGAAAATAATTTGTGCAGACGTAGTAGAGTGTGTGAAATAGGCTAAGTGCCAATCTGGGGAATTCTTACCCTAAGAAAAATTCTAGTCCCTTTCTGAACAGAGTTAGGTCTGTCTTATCTGAGTTGCCTTGATAATTATGTCGACTTACCATTTCTCTTTGTCTTTGGGCACATGTGGATCTTGCCAGAAGTTAAATTATGCCTTTGGTTTCAGTCATGTCTTCCTGGAAAGTTTTGTTTATGATATATTTAAAGTTTTTTTTTTTTTTTAAAAAAAAAAATGTACAGAGTTTACATGTAGAGAAAAGAAAAACACATACAGATATAAATATCCGGCAAAGGGAGCATAAAAAAGAGAGTTAGTTTGTTGGTTCCATTTAAACATGTGATAAACAGTTTGTGGATACGATTCAGTGGGACTTTTTCCTTACTCCATGACATGTGTGCCCACGCACATGCGGACTACGGCAGGGACTGGCTTTGTGTTGCCGCGTGCCCACAGTGGTGGGGACATTCCCTCAGGGCTCCGGGAACATCTCTCCTAGGCTATGAGAACACCTCAAGGCACAACTTCAGCATGCGAACATTGCTATCCGCCCAGGAGCTGGAGATGGAAACAGTTTTGTAAAAATGCAAGACTTAGGATTGTGCCCTCACGGTCACAACAGATACGTTTCTGTATCAGATTACCTGGAAATGGGACAACAGACCGATATTTGATGTGAGAAAGAGTCATTCACAAGGGCGTGGCCTTGCAGCCAAAGAGAGCAGTCTTTGGAGAAGAGACAGGGCTAAAATGTGAAGGCGGGTAGCTCCGGGTGATTTGTCCCTTTACCTCAGCACCCCAGCCAGAGCTTTAACTTTCTCTTTCCAACGTGGTTATCTGGTCTGAATTCACAAGGACCCTTCCCGTGAAGGGTGATTAGTGATTAGCATGGGGATTGGCCTGGCCTCAGATGTCTGATTGTATTGGCTCCAGCTTCTCTACCTCTGATGTGAGGGTCTATTCACTGAGTGAGATGCTGAGCACTCTTGAGAGAATCGTGGGGGAGTCGGGCTTATTTTTCTGCTCTTCAATGATACTCCCTAGAGAGATGATGGGCCATGCACATAAGCCATGGTTCACTAGGCACACGAGAATAGCGGCCTCTTTGAGAACTAACATGCTCAGGCTGGGATCTGCCTGCTTCTGTAGTGTCCAGCATGATGGGCCATGGCTAAGAGCGGCACAATCTGTGTTGCCTGAGTGACAGAGGCTGAGCTGGGGAAGGCTCGTGTGCTGGGCAGCCTGACAGTCACTAGGCTCCTGCCTCTGGCCATCTCCATAGGATATGGAAGTTATACTGTCATTGGCATATGAGAAGGGAACTGGTGTAAGGAGACAAGTGCTGACTTGATTACCAGGGACCCAGTTTCAATCCTTATCTCTGCCACTTAGTGTGTGACTGTGGGGAGTTACTAACCGCCTCTGAGTCTCCTCCTCATCTGTGAAACTAGCATGTTGATTACAGCTATCTTATGAAACTCTCCTGAGGGTTCAAGATAATATGTGTAAAGTCCTTGATTCGATTCCCAGCCTAATAGCCAGTAGCATAGGGGAAACATTTCTATCATATTCACCTTCTAAAAACAGAAGGACGAAATCCGTAGGAAAAAACCAGCTCTCCTTCTTCTTCTCCTTATTCTCTTCCTCCTCCTCCTTCTCCTTCTTCTTCCTATTATTGGTTTTGTTATTACTATTATTATTGTATTTCTTCATGTTAGTTTATGTGCATGAGCATTTGTATGCATGTATGTGCACCACATACATGCCTGGTATCCTTGGAGTTCTGAAGGGGGTGTCAGATGCCCTGAAACTGGAGTATGGAAGGAGACAAGCTACCATGTAGATCTTAGAACCAACCCAGGTCTTCGGCAAGAGCAACAAGAACTCTTAATTGCTGAGCTGTCTCTTCATCCCCCCTCAAACAATCTGTTCTTAATAAGCTACCAGGTAGGCCTTGCTGCCCCCTTTAACAGAGTTACTTGCTCAAGATAATACATCTCACCTTCCAAATAGGACGGCTCTAGTGAAAGAAACACATGGAGACCCCTCAACCCTTCCTATTTATTCATACAAACACTGACACAGAGCAGGAAGGGGTCCCTGGAGCCGTCAGTCGTGACCATGAATCTCCTCCGGCATGTCTCTGTGAGGAACATTGTGGGGCACAAACGCAGGCTCCCTCTCCCAGGAGTGGAATACAGGGAGCGAAGCAAGCTCAGAGACCTCCTGTCAACAGGCCAGGTAGTCAAGGACACAGGCCACCAGAGTCTGTGCCCCCAGAGCCTGGGCCCTAGATTGGGCCTTATTTATTTAACAAGAAACTTCACTTTGGGAAATAAATAATTAGACAGACACAAACAATCAAAGATTACTCTTCACTCATATTCAAGGCTGTGCCAGTTAGCGGTGTTGGTCAGCTTGTCACAAATGAGGGTCCCCTAGAAATAGGGAACCTCAGCTGAAGAATTACCTTCATCGGATTGCTCTAGTTACATCTGTGGGACATTTTCTTGATTAATGATTGGTGTGGGAAGGTTCAGGTCACTGTGGGGTGACTACATAAATCCTGTCAGTCTTCTCAACAAGAAATCAGGTGAACGCTAAGCTTTTGATTTAAGCAAACTCCAATCTAGCATTTTCCCATAATGCTGAGCAAAACGCTTGTCTTTAACTACAAATGCCTCACAAGGAGACTGTGCTAACTATAAAACCGTAAGATAAGATGTTCAAAAATGGCTCTGCCCTCTGAATATTGCTGCTTATTAGACCACTGTCATATGTGAGTTTTCTGTATTTTAGAAACAGTATTCCAAGAAATTATTCCTTCAACATATCAACTCATAATAATCTCATCTAAACTACAGCTGGTCACGGAGTGGTCAGAAAACATTGCCCTGGCCCTGCACCTTGATCCATCTCACAGTCTAGAACTCTGCTTCCCAGAGAGCCCTCCCCTACAGAGGATTCCTCATGTCTCTCGTGTTCCTACCACAGAGATCAGCCCCTCTGTGCTGACTGCTGGAAGCTGAGGACCCCATTTCTCCAGCCAGAAACAATCTCTTGTTGCAACCTGAGGGCTAAAAGGAAGGGGTCTGTCCACACTTCCGTTTTCTTCAGTCCACGACCCAGAGGTGGCATCAGGACAGGGAGCCAGAGAGTCCTGACTGTGGCCTGCTGTGCTGAGGATAGAGAGGGGGTTGGTTCCTTCCTTCTGTAGGAAACCAGAAGTACTCTCCGTGAACACACAACAGCCAGGGAGCAGCAGCAGGAGGTCCAGCTGAAGCTCATGGTCTGACCTTCCTAAAAGATATTTTTTTCCCCAAATATTGAAGTTTTAAAAAGGACATTTCAAGTACTTATTTATCTCATATGTAACTCATTGAGGCTGGAGGCTGTCCTTTGGCCTGCCCTGGAATGCTCCTCTCCCAGCCCTGACCCCAACGGATTCTTTCTCTTCCCTGCTCCATATTGTCCAGGTCACCCTCTTCCAGGCCCTGTTTCCACTTGTTCTGTACAGGCCACTGTGAGTTAGGCCTTCCTTGGGCTCTGCACCAATACAACACTGTCAGGAAAATTAAGGTTTTCCCGGATGTAATAGTGACATATTTCCATTCTAGTAGTGTGGAGAGTTAAGGCACGGGCAGAAAGGAAATTAAAACACCACATTCTCTTACGCACGAGAGATGGCCATTGCTAACATTTGCCACATATGACTCTGTTTTCCACTCTATAGTCCAAGCGCTTTATGCATTTTTCTGTTTTATGATGTTGAAATTTTATTATACCACAAATATAATATAAAGATTTTCTCATAGCATCAAAAAATGTCTCTACAACAACATGACAAGCTTCAGTGATGGCTCAGAACCCTGGGATGGATGGTTATCCATCCCTTCAAACTTTTCTCTCCAGAGTCCTTAAACCTGTACCTCAGGGGATGTAGAGATGTCTCTACTTGTCAGCAGGGGCCCCTAGTTTATCCTGATACTGCTCCTCCAGCCATGTGTCAGTCAACATTTTATACACTATTTTTCATTGTGTTTGTACAGCCTATTGTACAAACGAGTACATGTTCCTGGCTGTGGCTGCTTTTAACTCTCATTTTAGAAGTTGTGGGGACACTCAAAATAAGTAAAGTGATACTCAGAAAAGAAGAAACTTGTACCAAAATCAGTTCTACAAATGACCTTAATCTGCTGAAAGTATCATTTTATTCAAAGTGTCCCAGGATATGTGGTAAGCTAATTTCTTGGTAAATCTTTGGAAAGTATTGCTTCTGCAAATTTTAACCAAAATTAAAACTACTTTTTGAAATCCAAGGTTAACCCAATGATATATACCCCAAAATTCTCAGGGCAGGAAATCCCCTTGTCCTCAGCCTCCTTCCCCTCCATATGCTGATCCACCATGTATGGCTGACTCTTTGTGCCTTTTCGGAGGTCTCCTTTGGACATGCAATTCCTAATATCTTTCCAGAACATTCACACTTTCGATGCCTCTCTCCATTCCTCCCGACTTTGTGAGTAACTCAGGGATGTAACTCGTCTATAAAGTGACAACGTAATCAATGGACACTTTAGCTAGTTCTTCTTCACAGTAAGAGAGAAGAAATAATAGACACCAGGGCCATGGGGACCCGGCTGTCATGCTGGATTAGCCGGCTGACCTTCTGTGAATCCTGGGGCCACCCATATTTAAAACCAGCAGTCACAGAACTCTAAACACTTACCTACCAAGGGGATGCAGCTGCAGGTGGTTGGCTTATCTCTGGTCCCAGGTAGAGAGTCCATTGTGCCTGACTTAGTCCAAGCACTGCAGAAACAGACACCTTTGCACTGAGCCGGAGAGGGGGGGAGGAGAGAGAGAGAGAGAGAGAGAGAGAGAGAGAGAGAGAGAGAGAGAGAGAGAGAGAGAGAGAGAATCAAGGACAATGGGTGCCATTTGGGAGCACTGTTAAATGGGTAGGCTATATTTCAAACATTAAAGTTAAATCTTAGAGTCTATGGACTTGTCATATCTTAAAGAAATCCATTATTTAGAAGTGCAGCCAGAGAGAAGGTTGGGGTATCGATGGGGTACAGAGACGGTGATGGAGCCTCTGCTTATAGGAAGTTCCAAAGGCTTATGCTGGGAGAGCAAGTTCCAGAGAGCTGCTCTGTCACATAGCCACAGATGATCTTTCCAGAACATTAGCCCCGTAAGTGGCCCTCCAAGAGATGCCCACTTTCAAACATTTCTGCAACTCCTACTCATGCAACCAAGTCTTTCCTGCATGTCTCCATCATCTCCACCATTTGCATGTTCACATCAGACCATCTGCGGTGGGCCAGGCAACAGGTCAAGGGAAGGGCCAGTTTGCTAGAGAGAGCCAAGTCCTGAAAGGAGATTATATGTCAGAGTTGTTAAGAAATCTGAACCAGTTCCCGATGGCATCTACTGTGACATGTGATGTAAGGACTCCTGGACAATGCTTTTCTAGTATTTTCTTAAAGAGCCAAACAGCACTCAAGTGTGGTAAAACACACCTATAGCCCCAGCACTTGGGAGCCTGAGGCAGGAGGATTGTGAATTGTAGCCCAGTCTGGCTCACAGAGGGAAGATCCTGTTTCAAAAATATTTTTCTTAAGTCATTCTTAGTTGATGGGTCATATAAAAGGAGACACTAGTGTTTGGCCTTTGCTTAAATGGTCCATGTTCCCAATCTTCATGCCACTCAGGTACAAGTGTGTGCATCAGAGGGAGGCCTTCCCACCAATCCATGCCAGGCAAATGAAATACTGCAAAGCCCACAGGACACTGTCCACCATGTAATAAGTGCTGGGGCTGGGAAAGAGTGATGAGCATCTTCTCATCCCGGTGCATACATTTTCAGCCTGCTTATAAAAACCTTCCTCTGCCCTTCTTGTTATGCCTTCAACTAGGTTGGTTCCAAGGTTATGCTAACCTTGAAAAATTGAACTGGATACAGTTTTCTTGTTTTCTGTCTCCTGGAATATGTACAGCATGGTCTTATCTACTGACTACTGTATAGTGTAGATACTTCTCTCTTCTAGCTTCATGGGATTTTCTACTAATCTTTACTGATTTCTAGTTCCATAATGGTTTGATGATAGATGCTGTGCGGTCTCTATTCTTCTAAAGTTATTAAGTTATGCTTTATGGCCTCAAGGAAGACTTAGTGGACATTTGATATATGCTTCAGAAGAATGTGTGTGCACCCTGCTGACCGACAGTGATGTTCAGTTCTGTTCAGTTCTTACATGTTTCAGCCTGTTAGGTTGCCTCTATTTCTGGAAGAGGATGCTTAGGCATCTGGCTACAGCTGTGGACTGATCTATTTCTTTCAGTTCTATGAGTTTTCCTTTGCATATTTCAATGCTCTACTGGTAGGCACATGCATGCTAAGGATTATTAGGTATTGGGGACTGGTCTTTAATCATCGTGTGATACTCCATTTATCTTTGATACTTATATTTGCTCTGGTGTCTGCTCTGTTTGATATCAATGGAGCTGTTCCTGTTCTTGTTTTATTAGTGTAAGCAAGGCATACTTCATTTTTAATCCTTCAGTGTTTGAAGATTTAGTAATTTCTTAAAATAAAGAACACATAACTGCATATTGTCTTGAGCTGTGCCACACATGTCTTCCCCAAGTGTATTTAGACCAGCAGCATTTAAAGTGACATGTCTTCCCCAAGTGTATTTAGACCAGCGGCATTTAAAGTGATTCCTGTTCGAACTGCATCAATAGTTACCATACCTGTGACCTTTAAAATTCATTGCTCCTGTGCTTCGTTCCTACACTTGTCTCCTCATCGTTTTCTGTCTTTTATATTAATTAAGCACTTTATACGGCTAAATCTTCTCTCCTTTCTTAGCATTCCAATTACATTGCCTCTGTGTTATATTTCAGCTTGGTTTTTGTTTATTTATTTTAGTGGCCACCCTAGAGTTTGTGATATAGACTGATGTTTAATGCAAATCCATTTTTAAATAACAGGAACAGTGAAAGCATTTTACAATCTCAACATTCTCCTTCCTTCCTTCATCCCTCCCTCCCTTCCTTCATTCTTACCATCCCTCCCTCCTTCCTTCCTCTCACCTCTCCTGTCAGAGCTATCATTCATTTCTCTTGTAAACAAATGTACACCAGCATGTAAACTGTATATATATATATATATCACACAAAAAGAGTTGAACAAATTTTTCTTATTATCACTTTGAACAAGCTGTTATCTATTACATTAGTTAAGAGTGAAAAATCAAAACAAACAAACAACAACAACAACAACAAAAACAGGGGGCTGCAGTGATGGCTCAGCCATTAAGAATATACATTACTTTTTCAAGGACCCAAGTTCAAGTCCTAGCAACTATGTCCGATGGCTCACAATCACTTTGAATACCATCTCTGGGGAGATCTGAGGCCTCCACAGGCACCTGCATTCACGTGCATACACCCTTCACACACACACACATACAATTTTTTTTTTATTTATGAGTGTCTTGCCTATATGTATTCTGTGCACCACATGTATGTCTGGTGCTCTCAGAAGCCAGGAGAGGCCATTAGATCCCCCTAGAAATAGAGTTACAGTGTGAGGCACCATGTGGATACTAGAACCAAGCAGGGTGCTCTTAATTGATGCCCTATCTCTCCAGCACAAATGTTATGGGAGCAACCAATCACTCTTTGATTGGATTTAAGGCCCGCTCCATGAGGTGGAACTCCTACCTTAGACTGCTAAATTAACCCAGAACCCCAGACTAGATAGGACACAGGCCTCGGGGGAAACTTACTGCTTACTATTATTCTGCTAAAGGAGCATCATAGCAATAAAATAACTCCTAGTTATGTATCATTATACTCATAGATCCGGGCATCACCCTCATCAGAGAAGCTTCTTCTTGCAATTGATGGCAATTAGCAGAGGCCCACGACTAAACAATACACAGAGAGTGAGGGACTTTGGAGCATCAGTCCTCAATGGGGTGTCTTTATTAAATCCTTCCTCTCGAAGCTGGGATCTAGGTGGAAGAGGAGGCAGAAACATCTATATCACAAACTCTAGGGTGGCTGACTCCAAGGCCAACAGTGCCTTCCAGACACAACAGGGCTGATGCACACATGAACTCACAGACTGTGACGCCACACCAAGACCTACAAATCCCAGTGCTGATGAGGGACAATGGATGCAAAGTCCCGCCCCCTAATCAAGAAACTATTTGCAATTGATACCTGCTGGGAAAGGGAAAATCAGTTTTCTCCAATGGAGTGGCACTTGGTATGTACTCCAGGGTAGACCCAGTGTCCAGGAGTAGTTGGCCAGCACAAAACAGACTCATGTTTTCTTGGCTTTTCGTTGTATTTTTGGTTTGTTTTGGAACTTACTTTTTTTGTCTTACTGGTTTTTGTTTATGATTTTGGTTTGTTTGTTTTTGTTTGTTTTTTGAGAGAGAAATGGTACATAAAGCTGGATGGATAGGGAGGTAGGGAAGGTTTGGGGGGAGTTGGGGGAGGAGAAAACATATTATGTATTTTAAAATATATTTATATAAATATATAACATATTATATTAAAATGTTGACTAAAAAATTTAAAATGAAAAACATTTTGAGCCTTCACCTTAGCCTTTCTCCCCAACACTCTTCCTTTCTTTATGTAACTCTGAGATTCCTGTTCCGTGAAGAACCTCGCACATTTCTTACAAGGTGGGTCTATTGGCCACACATCCCTTAATCTTTGTCCAAGAAACTATCTTTCCTCCCCTTCTAAGGAGAACTCCACAGGGCAGAGTTGTTGGTGAGTGGTGTCTCTGAACAGTTTGACATACTTCACTCTACTTTCTTCTGGATCTTAGGATTCCTGAGGAGTAACTTTTATCTTTGGTCCTGAATCCATATGGTACCCCCACTCTGGCTCTTCTCCAACTATTTGCTTGTACATTCTATTTTCATTTATATTTATGTGTATCCTGCATGTGTGTGGATGGAGGGGGCCGGAGAAATGAATGTTGGACCCCTGAAGCTGGAATTACAGTGGTGTGTGAGTTGCCTGTTGTGGGACACCAGGAAGTGAACTCCGGCCTTTTGGAAGAGCAGCAAGTGCTCTTAACTACTGATTCATCTCTCCAGACCTATTTTTTTGTTTTGTTTTGTTTGTTTGTCTGTATTTTAATTTTTGATTTTGAATATAGTTTGTAAGTATGCATTTTTGAGCATTTACTCTGCTTGATGTTTTTTGAGAATCCCAAACCTATAATTTGTGGTCTCATATACATTTGGGAGGAGTTTCTGCTGATTATTACTTCAATACTCTCATTTTTCTTCTCTTAGCATTCCTATTGCACATACCTGTTTTATTAATTCTAGAGTTCTTACATGTTCTGTCCTATTTTTTTTCCATCTTTTTTCTTCTTTGCTTTTCAGTTCAGGTTGTTTTGAGAAACCCAAAAAGTCATATTCTTTTCTTAGTTGGGGACAGTGTTCTAGTGTGCCAGTGAAAACACTCTCCATCTCTGTTACAGCGGCTTTTGTTTGTTTGTTTGGTTGGTTTGGTTTTGGGTTGTTTGTTTGTTTTTGTTTTTCATGACAGAGTTTCTCTGTGTAGCCATGGCTATGTGGAACTCACTCTGTAGACCTGGCTGGCCTTGACCTCAGAGATTTGCCTGCCTTTGCTATAATTGAAGACATGCACCACCACCGCCCAGCAATGTTACATTATTCTTTTAATTAATTAATTAATTAATTAATTTTATTTTTCTTTATTGAGAAATTTTCTACTCACTCATGCTATCCACAGACCCCCCCTCCTCCCACCCCCCAGCCTTCTTTCCCAAGCCACCCCGCATCCCCACATCCCCCAAATCAAGGTCTCCTATGGGGAGTCAGCAGAGCCCAGCACACTGAGCCTAGGCAGGTCCAAGCCCCTTCCCACTGCACCAAGGCTGTGCAAGGTGTCACACCACAGGCACTGGATTCCCAGAAGCCTGCTAAGATAAAAAACACTGAAGACAGCTTATGTTGGAGAAGATGTGGAGCAAGGGGAACACTCCTCCACTGTTGGTGGGAATGTAAACTTGTACAGCCACTCTGGAAATCAGTGTGGTGGTTTCTCAGAAAATTGGGAATAAGGCTTTCTCAAGACCCAGTTATACCACTCTTGGGCATATACCCAAGGAATGCTCAATCTTACCATAAGGACACATGCTCAACTATGTTCATATCAGCATTATTCATAATAGCAAGAATCTGGAAACAACCTAGATGCTCCTCAACTGAAGAATGGATAATGTTACATTATTCTTAATGAACTGCATTTCTTTCTAGTCCTTTTCAGAGTTTCTAACTCTCTGCTTAGGCTGCCTATATGTTCGTGAATGTTGTCTACCATTTTCATTAAAGCTTTGGGGACATTTATCATTTACTTTGACCATCCCAACATTCCCACCATATCTAAGTCTAGTTTGTTTGTTTTGTTTCTTCAAAGTATGCATTTTGCCTTTTAGACTGCCTTGTAATTTTTCTGTTTGTTTCCCATGAGATATGATATATTGGGTAAAAGAAACTATTGACTAAGTCTTTACCAATGTGGTAGAGGGCGAGAAGTATTCTGCGGCCCTGTAATTAGCTGTCAGCTTTCTAGGTTGTTGTTGGTTTTCGCTCGTTTTGGTGGGGCCCCTCCACCCAGCTCTCAATAAATCACATACAAGGGCTCATTCTTAATTATGAATACCCGGCCTTAGCTTGGCTTAGTTTCTAGCCAGCTTTCCTTAACTTACCCTGTGCACCTTTTGCCTCTGGGCTTTTCCTGTTCTCTAACTTCTGTAAATCTTGCTCTTACTCCATGGCTTGCTGTGTAGCTTGGTGGCTGGCCCCTGGAGTCCTCCTCCCGCTTTGGCTCCTAGATCTTAGATCTCTCCTCCCAGATTTCTCCCTCTCTACATTCTCTCTGCCTGCCAGCCCCACCTGTCCTCTCTCCTACCTTGCTATTGGCCAGTTCTTTATTAGACCATGAGGTGTTTTAGACAGGCACAGTAACACAGCTTCACAGAGTTAAACAAATGCAACATGAACTAGAGTAACACACCTTAAAATATTCTGCTGCACTAGGTAGTCAGGAATCATGGACTGTGAACTCTACAAGTAGCTCTTACCCCTCTCATAGGTGGGACAGGTTGGCGAGAAAGAGCTGGGGTTATATATTTCCCTTCCCACAGCCTGGTTTTTGCATGCTGTATAAATACTCTCTCTGCATACCAAAGACTGACCATTCACTTTCCCGTTGATGGATATCTTTGTCTTGATAGCATGATGATGTTCCTATATGTGTCTCCAGTTTTTCCCAATGTATTTCCCACTAATACACCTATTAGTGTTCACAGCTCTAAAGTCCTGGCTTCTGACTCAGAGTGACAGATTTGTCCGTGCCTGTTTTGTCCGAAGTTCTGTCTCCCTCTCTTCTGGTGCAGACCCTCTAACCGCAGCTACAACCCCCAGACTCAGCTTTTAAAAATCATCCTCACAGTGGTTTTCCCATCAGCTAAATCTGGAGGAGCCTTGCCCTCACCCCCCACCCCAACTCCAGGTTTAAGCTAGCTCCTAACATTATTGAAATTAGCTTTCGACCCCAGAGATGGGCGGGGACCACTCCTAAGGCAGCCTGGCCTCACGTTAGAGGCTCCATGTTCCATCTTGCTTGAATGAGGTCTTCCTCTGACTTTTCTAGACACAGGAGGCCCAGGGTGGATCAGAGACTTTTAGGATCAAAAATTTGGCACCAGATTGTTAAGTCTGACACCCTAGGCTGAAATCTGGCATACAGGCAACGGATCTGCCATGCGTGGGTTCGCCGTGTCTAAATATTAAAGAACAAAGAATAACAATAATGATTCCATCTTGGCGTTCACCTTCTCGCTCATATTTCTCTTAGTCGCCGAAGCACACAGCCTGCTGAGAGCTGGCAAGCTCTGCAGCAGAGACGAGACAGACTGGCTTTGACTGCCCTAGTGTTACCTCTTGAACAAAGTCCTGGGAGGAATTCCTGCTGTCACTAGCTGGCCTTTGCTGGAAGGCAGTCATAAAGCTTTCCTATTAGTCTGTTAACATTCAGTATCTCCTGTCTTCCCCCTCATTAAGTTCCACTTCATCCCTTTCCATCTGCAAATTTCTCTAAGGATAGAGTAGGAATGACAAGCCTGGTTTCCCTCCATGCTGGCTGTGTGACCTTCAGCAACCTTTAGCTTTCCCCATCTATATAATGGGCACAATGATTATTCCTGTCTCATAGTGGTTTTCTAATAATCAAATGACACAGTTCCTATGAGCATTTAGAAGCATGATGAAAATGTTTTTGACAGTCAGTAGGTTGCCCATGATTCTTACCTGAAGCAGGTGTACTCTCAGGAGACACATGCCAATGCATAGAGACATGTTCACTTGTCACAGCTGGACTGAGGAGGGCTGCTGCCATTGAGTGGGTAAAGTCCCCCCAATGCTACTTAACATCGACAGTGCAGAAGACAGCCCCCAGGGACCCTACTCAACCACAAAATAATTAATCATAAAATAAAAAGAATCAATCCACCCCATAACACTAATGGGGCTGAGTCTGATAAATCCTAGCTTAGCTGTGAGAATATTAATATTCCTGTGGAAGGAATAACTCTCTAGTCTGGACCAAGTTCATGGAGACAGAAATAGAAGAGATGTGAGCAATTGCAGAGTCTGATGTTATTTTAACAGATGGGTTTGTGACCAAAACAAGTGCGTGGTTATTAACAAAGGACCAGCTTGTACATACCACCGGGCATCATCTCTGTTATCAGATTATACGTCGTCCTCTCAGTCTCCAAGAAGGAAGAGTCTGGGACTCTGTGTGCATACTGGCTCCTCTTGTGCCTTTGATCCGAGAAGATAAACTACCTCGTCCCGAGGCTTCAGTTGGAAAAACTGAAGTGTTCCTAACCTCTTCTCTTCCAAAAGAAATGCTGCCCAAATTTATTATCTAAAGAATTGAAATTTATCATTTTTCTTGACTCGGCTGAGTCTGATTTCATTCAGTTAGAACAGACTCCATAATGGGTTCATCTTGATGAGTCTGCCAGCCCCTTGAAGGCTCTGTCATTAATTCAACTCATATTTAATGAGCACCATCTATTTGTTCAAATTATGCTTGATGCCGAAAAGATAATGGGTAAATAAACATGGTCTCTGCTCTAGTTTGCTTTCTGTTGCTGTGAAAAACACCATGACTGAGAGCCAGTTTGGGGGAGTGGGCCCAGAGAGATGGTTAAGTGGCTTTGAACACATGCTTTTCTTGCAACGTACCCAAGTTAGGTTTCCAGCATCCACACGGCAGCTTACACCTAACCAGAACTCCATTTCCCAGAATTCCAGATCTCATGTCCTCTTCTGGCCTCCTCTGGCACCTGCCACATGCTTGGTACACATATATACATGCAGGCAAAATACTCTGTTTACTGGCTGGTTGCCCAGATTACACCTAGCTACCTTTCTTATACAGCTCAGTCCCTCTGCCTGTGGGTGGTGCCACATACATTGGTCTGGGCCCTCCTATACCAATTTCCAATCAAGAAAATGCCCCGCACACATGCCCACAGGCCAATTTGTTGGAAGCAATTCTTCAATTAAGGTTCTCTCTTCCCAGGTTTGTCAAGTTAATAAACCAGATCAGCTACTACAGTTCCAGTAGTTCTATACGGATGTGGTGGTTTGAATGAAATGGCCCCCCCAAGCTTATAGGGAGTGACATTCTTGGGAGGGGTGGCCTTGTTGGAGTACGTATGGGTTTGTTGGAGTAAGGGTGTCACTGGGGATGGGGCTTTGGGGTTTCAGAAGCCCAAGTCAGGCCCGTGGCTCGCTCTCTTCCTGCTGTCTGCCAACTGGATATAGAACTCTCAGCTGCCTCTCCAGTACCATGTCTGCCTGCTTGCTACCATGCTTCCTGCCATGATGATAATGGACTAAACCTCTGAATGTAAGAAAGCCCCAATGAAATGCTTTCGTTATAAGAGTTGTCATGGTCATGGTGTCTTCACAGCAATAAAACCCTAACTATGACAGCGGAGGACTGAAACTATGTAAATAATTACAAGTGTGATATTAATAGATGTTATAGAAGAGGTAGCATGTCCATGCTATGAACGGAGACTTAGGGGAGTCCCAGGGGCTGAGGAAGGAGCCTTGAAGGCCATGAAAGGCTTCCGTTAGGTTGAAGGAGGACAGTTGATTATGGTTCTGAGGACCAACCCCATGGTCTCCTGCATACTAGGCACATACTCTGGGCTATACTACAGTACCAGTCCAAGCGGAGGCACTTGGAAGACATATCACTATGGGATATTAAAGTAGCTTGATTTAGAGACTGCATTGCTGTTAAGTGGTTTGTGGCTTATAAAAGGAAATTCACCCACTTGTATGAGTAGCTGGTTTTGTTCAAGCTTGGACAACAGTTTATGTTTAATTCATTGTGCTATTAGCTCTTTATTGAAAAGCAAAATGGTAGAATCTAGCAAATAATTACATGCTCCTCTTCTGCCTTTCAGAGTTTTCAAATGTTAAGTAGCTTGCATCTTCTTCCTAATAGTCTCTTGTTTTACTTACTTTATTTAGCATAAATTAGAGCTAACACATCCCCATTTTTAATAGCTCTTTCAAAGTCTGTTGATGTGCTATTTGGAATGAATCATCCTAAATGCCTTCCCTCATGGGCAAGACCCATCTGTCAAGAGCTACAAAATTATCTTTCCTGCTTATGGGAGACATCTATGTGGAGCAGAGTGCCCTCCCTGCCAAGGAGAACGCCACTGTGGCTGCATGCTAATGGGCCAGTGCCCTGCAAACTCATCTTTGGGGATGTTCAGAAAAAGCAAAAACTTGATGGTCCAAAATTAGTAATAAAAAACAGTTTTCCTAGTCTGACCTACAAGCAAGCTTAGCCATGAGTATAGGATTGCTAAATTTAACAAACAAAACCCAGCTTATCTTTCAGTATAAACATAATACAAATTGCTTGTTATTTATGTGAAATGTTTGCTTATGGTGCGTTGTATGATATTTGAAAGGCTTTTGTTCTCTTCCTTCAGATTTTGACTTAAACATTTTCTCGATGGTGCCTCCAGTGATCACCCTGTTTAAAAGGAGTGACCTCTTCATCTCTCTGACTTGACTTTCTACATTTGTAACATATATCAGCAAATTATTTCTGTGTTGACTGTCTTCCATTCTGGAATGGATTTTGGTCTGTTTTACTTAGTACAATACACCCTGCACACTGAATAGACACTGACATAGAATGAATGCATAGTAAGGAGCTGTTTAAAAATCATTCATCCATCTGCTCAACACCCATCTATCTATCTACTGTCTGTAAAATATTGACTCTAAGCCTAGGCCAGAGACTCATTGACCTGAGTTTGAATTTTGGCTGCACAGAGTTTCTTCTGTGATGTAAGATGAGTTACATCATTTTCCTTTCTTGGTTTCCTCACTTGTTCAATAAATAGACTAGACTCCTTAGGGTGGGCATGTGAAGAAGCCCATAGCATCCTCTCGACAATGTCTCGATAACATTGTAATGTAAGTAATGTAATAAACATTTAATATGTGGAGCTTATTATACAGCCATTAAGTTTTTATTGATTATCCTTTGGATCTCATAGAATGATTTAGGTGCTTGAGAGAATCTGATGAACAACCCAGTGTCCTCATCTTTAAAAAGGTGATAATTTAGTGGGATGATACACACACGGTTGTAGGCTATAGTAAATGCTGCCCATGTGGTAGCAACATGATCTGTGTGAGCCTTAGGAAGGCATCAGACCCAGAAGTGGGTTGTAGGGAGGGTAGCAGGAAAGGGTTCATGGAAGAATTGATATCTGAAAATAATAGGCTGTGGTTAATCAGAAGAGGATGAGGTGGTGTGGATGGGGTAAAATTACTATTCCAGGAGCAGGGAAAATGGATAGCAGGGCTCAGAGGCCACAGGTGTACACAGGGCTTCTGTGTTTGAGAAGAGAGAAGGTAGGCTTGTGTGTCTGGCTCATGGAAGGAGGGCGTTGACACACTAGACCATGGAGTTTAGACCCTAACTGAAGAAGAAAAGGGTCATGAGGGCCAAGCTTCATATTCTGGGAGAATCCCTTCATGTCAAGTGTGGAGCCTGGGTTCAATGGACTGCAGGTGACACTAGGTAAGGGAAATTTGAATAATCATAGCAATAAAATATAACAGGCATAGGTCTAGAAGGGACTTGGGTGATAACTAGAAAGTGTAACATAGGGTATTTGAGCATTAGTTGTCTCCTTGGATTCCATAATGATTTCTCTGTTTTCTATGGTTATTTTCTTTTTTATAAAGACATGATCTAATTTTGTTATCGTGTATCACTGGCCTCATAAGATAAACTGATAAATATCCCATTTCCTGTTTCCTGAACTTACTAGAAGACTTTGCATAAAATTTTTATTTTTTTCCGCTATAGCTATATGGTAGAGTTTACCAGTGGAGTCGTCTGGGCCTAGAATGTTTTAAGTTACAAATTTAATTTTTTAGATAGGTACATGGTTATTTGGGCCATCTTTCTTTTTGCAGGGAACACCGATCTTTTGTGTCTTTGAGAGAAATTTTCTATTTACACGAAATTGTCCATGTCACACGTATAATGTTGAACATTGTGTTCTCTCACTAATATGTTACTGTCTGTAGGTAGTGTCTCTTTCTCCTTCTGGACACTGGCCATTCACCTCTTCCCCTAGTGCTTGATCACTCTGTGGAGAGGATTAACAACTTACTGATCTCAATAAGCTTTTAGTGTCATCGATTTCCCCCTGTACTTTTCCTATCTTCTATCTAATTGATTTCTAATTTAATCTTACTTTTTTCTTTGATCTGCCTACACTGAATTTAGTTTTCTATTACCTTTTAATTTTTGAAAGTAGAAGATAAAGGAACTGATTCCAGACCTTTCCTTTTGCCTATATAGGCATTTGCTTGTCAAACATTTCCCTCCAGGTCCTGGTTCAGTTGCTCCTTATACATTCTAGTACCTTCCCTTTTCACTCAAGTAAAACTGCTTTCTGAATTCTTTTTTGATTTACTTGATGACTCATGGGTTATTTAGAAATATTTTGTCTTTCTGACACTGATCTCCAATATAGACTCCTATAGCCAAATTGCAAATTCTATTTAATTGAAAGCATTTTGAGTTTCTGAATACTTCTCTTATGGTCCAGATGATCTTTTGAAATATGTTCTGTGCACACTTAAAAAAGAATGCATGATCAGTTGTTATTGGGTGGGGTTGAGATGTTACATTGAGTTGGTTGACAGGGTTTTTCTAGTCTTTAATAAACTTTTAATTTTCTGTGTATTTTTCCTATTTGGTAATAAGATAGTCTCCTCTCTATCACTGTTGAATTATCTGTTTCTACCTGCAGTTTGTCTGTTTTGGGGTTGGTTTTGTACACTTTGTTACTAGGTGAATTTATGTGTGTTATTATTTTGTCTTCATGATGAACTAGCCCTTTTAATCATTATTAAATATTTCTCTTTAACTGAAAATTTTATCTTATCATCTGTGATTTTATATTATTAAAGCCACTCCAGCTACTTTGCATTAAGATTATCTGAAATATTATTAGTACTTATTCCCATTTTCAGTACTCTGCCCTGGTAACAATGCTTTTCCTAGATTTTTTTTTCCTCACTCAAACTAGAGGACCATCCTGGGTTAAATCACCATTAAGAAACCATGTCACTGTCTGGAAACTTTCTCAACACAGTCATTTGTGTCACCCAAAGGACTCGTCTCTTTCTTCCTGCACTCCCTAGAGAAAACCCACTATTGTTTTAAAAAAATTACTTCATATGTTTTGTTTCCTGGGGAGAAATATTTCAGATTTTTGAATTACTTAAATCTAGCCTCTATTGCTCCATATTGACTGGAAATGGTAGATCCTCTGATATTATTTTGCACCTGAGAATTCAAGTCATTTTGCTCATAAAATCCTTTAGTGTGCACATCTAAATAACAAGCAAACTAGTTCATCTCCTGTTGCTATAGCAAAATGCTTGAGGCTGATTATTTTTAAAGAGAATATTTAACTCCGTTTTAGAGACTGAAAGTCCAAGATTGTGCAATCCTGATAGCTTGGACTCTGGTGAAGGTCTCACAGTGAATAGCATCACAGGGGTGGGTGTGGCTATGGGAGGCAAAGATCACATGAGTTTGAGGAAGGATTTGATGGATTTTTTTTGACTACTTGATTTCTTTTCCTAACAATCCACTTTTTTCAGGCTTGAACTCACTCCATGAGATCAGCATTAATTTCTTCCAAAGGCACCATCCCAATGACCTAAGTACCTTTCTTTGAGCCTCACCTTTTAAGGTTCAAGCACCTCCCAACACCTCCACACTGAAGACCAAGATTCCCACACATAAATACTTTGGGGAGAATGCTCAAACTATATTCACACTGTAACAATAAAATACTACATATTTCCTTATTTATTTGGACTGTACTGAGGATTGAACCTAGGGCCTCAACAGATACTAGACAAGTACTGTCTCTGAGCTATATTCTCAGATCTTACAAAAGAATACTTAAAAAATACAATCATGGCACCATTCTCTTACCTTTAAAGTTTTATAATTCAAGATTATGCATGGTTGAATTATCTCCTAAATTCGTGTCCTTTTAACTATTTGCTTCCATCTTCCTCTTCTCTACCCGTGTTTGGTTTTGTCGTCTCTTCCCCTCCCTTCTCCTCCCCTCTCTCCTCCCCTTTCTTCCCCTCCTCTCCCCTCCCCTCTCTTTTCTTCCTCCCTCTCTCTGCCTCTCTGTTTCCGTCCATCCCTCTCTCCTTTGTTTTACAGAATTTCTCCTGGTCCTGGTTTTGAGGACTACAAATCATTAATGGTCTAGAAGACTGACTGGGTCTCAGATCCATACTACTTCTCAATGTTTTGAGCTCTTCATATTTGAACTTATTATGATTTAATTCCCAAGAAATCCACTTGAAGGGACCATCATTAAGTCCTGATACCAGGGACTGCTCAAGACTCCTTTTTATAATCTACCATTTACTCACCACATTGAGCCTTACGTCATTCAGTCATCACAAAGAAACAGATTCAGAAAAAAAAATAGTCAGTACAGGGAGAGTGCTAAGCGCAGACATTTATAGACATTTGGAACTGAAATACTGAGGGGATTGCCCTAGAGAGAACATTGCAAGGAACAGTGGGGATGGCTGAGCTGAAACTGGTCTGCAAATTTAATATCAGGTTTTATTATCCTAAATTACACATTCATAAAAATGAAATAGGTCATTATGAAGTGCTTAATTTTCAATGTAAATCATAAAAATGCATATACACACAGTATAGCCTGGAGTTGCATTTAGGATTTGCATTCCAGTCTCAAGTGATGTAGCATCTGTAGACAGAGAGGAGTAAAAATGGTCATCAATACTTTTCCTTCCTTCATGCATTCATTCAATCATTCATTGCTTCATATAGGTAGTCGTATCTTTAAACATATTCAAGCTCAAATGAAGGTGAGCAGTCACAGGGTTGTGTAATACATAAACCTTTGGAGGTTTCCGAGAAAGATGGATGAAAAGGACAAGAGCTACGAAAAGAGCAGAGGAAGTCAGAATGGAGGGATCCTAATCCCACGCCTCTCCAAGAGGGCCGGCTTCTCTCGGCTTTTTGAGTTTTGCAAGCATGTGTACTTTTTTATTTTATTCATAAAATAATACAAGTTAAAGTATGTTAGTAGTAGATACTGTCCCAGGCATTTTTCTCCACCTAATATTGTATAGCTTTTTACTTCTGACACCAAATCTGTGGTGTTTTCCTTCATGCCAGCCAACTCCAACTCTCTGGACACAACTGCATAATCTACAGTTTAGTTCAGTTCTGACACTGTCCACCAAGAATTAACACAATGTCTCCTGGTTAATGGCCCAGTATCCCAGAAGTTACTGCAAAAGTTACACGTCCCATTTGAAAGCTCTGCTTCTGACTACTGGGCTGTAAAGTCAAGGATTCCCACAAACTTCTCAAGTAATTTGCTAAAATGACTCAGAACCTCCTATCACAAAGGGTACCATTAGGAAATAGCCAGATGGAAGAGATGCATAAGCAAGGTATTGGGGTGAGTAGAGCTCTCTCCGAGTGAGCCACCTTCCAGCCCCTTGATGTGTCCATCACTTGGGGAACTTCTTGAACCCACCATTTAACAGCATTTATGAAAGTTCCACTACATAGGTGTGATTGATTGAATCACGGACTATTGATGATTAATTCCATCCCACCCCATGCCTTCCCCAGAAATTTGGGGTGGGGATGGGGGGGCGCAGTGGGGAGGTGCTCTAAAAGTACCAACTTTTAATCACACATTTGGTTTTCCTAGCAACCTGACCCTTTCCTGAATTATGTATAGGCCCCCCAAGAAGTCATGATCAGCATCAGTGTTCTGTCGTGGTTGTCTTAAAGACATCAGGGGCATCTACAGTAGAGGCTGCCAATTTAATCTTAGCTCTGCCACCTAGTAGCTATGTGTCATTTAATATCACATTGCCTGAGTTTCCTTTCTTGTAAAATAGAGCTAAAAATAAACTCCCCATCTTAGTTTCTTTTCCTACTGTTATAATAAAACATCCTGACAAAGGTAACTTAAAGGAGAAAGGATTTGTTCTGGCTCACAGGGGTCACAGTGGCAGGAGCTGGCCAAATTGCACCCACAGCCAAGGAGCAGGGAGTGGTGAGCATGTGCTTGCTAGAGCACAGCTAGCTCTCTCCAGTTTTAGACAATCCAGAATCCCCACTCAGGGAACAGTCCACCCACAATTAAGATGGGTCTTCCCACATCAACTTACGTAACCAGAATGATCCCTTACAGACATTCCCAGAGACCAGTCTTCATCTAGATAATCCTGCACAAGCATGTCCAGAGAATGTCCTCCTAGGTGATTCTCAATTTTGTCTAGCCGACAGTTGACACTAACCATCACACCACCCCAAATGCTTTTCTGAGCATTTAACAAACGAAGCATTTAAAGCAGTGTGTGGCAATCAAAACTGCCTTTGGATATTGGCACACGTCTCCAGAGTGTTCAGGCTTGCCTCTGGTTGAGAGGCACTTATCTAAGGAACAGAGCAGTGATGCTGCTGGAATGCACACTTGGCATGTGAGGTAGAATTAGCCCTCGGAGCTGAGATCACAGCTTGCAATAACTTCGTATTGGACTGAAATCCCAAGCAGAACACTACGTCAGCGGATTTCGGGGGCGGATGATTACAGTATAAATGAAACACATATTTACCACAGAGAGACCCTAAGCATGGAAACCCAACAATATAAATGAACAGCGAAGGTAGGCAAGATGAGGCTCTCCTTAAGTGTTATAGCAAATTCCCTACCTGCTTGGAAAATGGTCTTGAGTAATTTGTTTTTGCCATTATTAAAATTATTACTGGATTTTCCCCTAGTGTGATAGTTGAGAATGAATGTCTGTGTTATTTTCCAAATGTATTGAAACTTAATCCCCAATTTAGCAATGTTTGAGGGGGGAGGGGAGATCTCAGTACCCTTGCAGGGACAGAGTCGGAGCCTGTTCTTAGTCGGATGAGAGTTCCAGTGGGGAGGACAGGGAGGTGGTCCTCGCTGGACTCCAGATTATTTGCATGTTGACTCAGACTCCCCTCAGAAGCAGGAGAAGTACGTTTGTTTTGTAAGCCTCCCAGTCTCTGGAGTATTTGTTATAGCACCCTGAACCCAGAGAGTGTTAGAAGGCTCCATTGTATGATGAGCCCCACTCGGAAGCATGGACATACAAAGAGCTGGGCTCTTGTTTGTTGGTGAAGAATATTTCTTTGTAGGAAGCACACATTCACACTTGAATTCACAGCGGATGGAGGGTGTTGATTCTTAGGGAAAACATCAACGGCAAAAGTGAACTTTGGGTATCATATGGGTCAGAAGGAGCATCTCACAGACCCATCTATGAACCAGAGGAAAGGTTTAGAGCAAATCAGGGAGGCTCTGAGACTGTAAAAGGCTGACTAGGGTTTCATGATCTTTTCTGTTTAGAGAAACTAACCTCTCCATGCCTCTGCTTACATTGTTGTTAACTGGATACACAGAGTGACAGCATCATAAGCTTTTTGAAGATGAATGAAAAAAATATCAGATGAGTTTCTCAAGTACACCACACTTTGAATGTCTTCAAAGGTAGCAACATAAAATGTGCCACTCACCCCACAACTTTATACCACAACTTTATGAATGCTTGACCGACGGCTTACCTATCACTCTCTGTAAGTCAGTGTGCTAGGGATCCACTGAGAAATAGAAACAATTATAAGTATGTAACCTACAGAAGGTGTGTGTGCGTGTGCATGTGTGTGTGTGCGTGTGCGCGTGCGTATGCGTGTGTGTGTGTGTGTGTGTGTGTGTGTGTGTGTGCGCGCGCGCGCGCACGTGTGCATGTGTGCAGTGAGTCAATACATTCATTATCATGAATGAACTTTCATAGCCATGGAGTCTGACCAGTTCCAGGCTCTGCAATTGGCCAGCTGGAGACCCAGGAACACTGATGGCATCAACCTGACTTTGAAGGACCAAGAGCCTGGAGAGCCAATGGAATAGTGCCAGTCTAAGGGCAAAGCAGCTCCCTTTCCCAATCACAGAGGTCTGGGAGGACGAGCTCTCTGTTTCTCTGTAGGTGGATCATTCCTTTTATCCCAATCTGGCTTTCAACTGATGAACGAGGCTCACCCACATTTAGTCCTCGCTTCCAACTCAAGGGTCAAATGCTAATTTCACTCAGAAACATCATATGCTTACCTGCATACTAAGAATAATGTTTAACCGGTTATCAGGGCCCATAAAATTGACACACACAGTTGATGCATAAATTTACCATCATACTTGGGCACCATCTTCTGTATCATGACCTGTTATGGACTTGACATCATGCCCCTGGCTGGATTTATATCTCTAGATCTATTGGAGAGGCAAGGGCTACAATTTATGAAGCCCATGATGGGTGACTTCTACCAGTTGCTTCTCAGCCCTCAATGAGCCCACATCCTCTAGGTGAGCTATGCGTGGTCCTTAATATGGAGCTCATTATATCAATCATGACATCACATTATAGGTTTTATGATTAACCTTGAAATTTTTATTCCAGATGTCATGGGAGTCGTGACTCCATAATTGGTGAGGTGGTGGCGGCAAATCACTGCCTCTCAAATCCAATCTCCTGGAGGAGACAGATGCACTAACCTCTGGAGAGGGCAGGGCTGTAGGTGTGTTTTATGAGCATGATTAGGCTTTCAACTGGCATTTCAGTCTCAGCATACACTGTTCTAACCTGTTCCACAATCTTAAAGGATAGCGATGAGGAAAAGAAGCCCCCGGTACCCTTTAAATCTGTTCGCTTAGGGAGCCAAGGCTGGGGACTGCCCATTGGGCTATTGAACTCCAAGCACAAGGCAGATATAGTGCTGAGCTGGGCTGTAATTCCAGTAAAGACAGAACTTATAAAGCACTGTTGAAGAACTGAGAACCAGGACCCCGAAAGGCCTTTGACAAAAAGGATCTGCAGGTATTTTCTAGAAGAAAACATGTTAGGAGCCTTATGTCGGTGGATTTTATGTCAACTTGTCACAAGGTAGAGTCATTTGGGACTCTTAATTGAGAACATGCCCCTATAAGATTGGGTTTATAGCAAAGTACATTAGGCGCCTTCTGGATTAATGACTGATGTGGAAGAGCCTATCTCGCCATGAGTGGTTCCAGCTCTGGGATGATGGTTCTGACTTGTATAAGGAAGCAGGCTGGGCAAACCATGATGAGCAACAGTAAGCAGCACTCCACCATGGCCTCTGCATCAGCTCCAGTCTCCAGGTTCCTGCCCTGACTTCCCTCTGTGATGGACTGTGGCATGGAAGTGTAAACAGAAATAAAACCTTTCCTCCCCAAGTTGCTTTTGGTCATAATGATTTATCACAGCAATAGAAAACTAAGAACGAACTTGATTATAGGTTGTGGGGTGTTACTGTGACAGACCTGACTATGTGTTTTAGGGGAAGATTGTGAGGGCATTTGAACTTTGGCCTGGAAAAGCCATTGAGAGTCCCCAGAGTTCTGCGGGCTGCGCGTGGAAGATAAGAGTGTGTGAGAAATGCAGACAGACCATGGAGACCTGGGTTGTGATGTTTCGGAATGAAGCAAAGACTTTACAGAGGCCATTTCTTTCTTACTGCTTCCCATGAGCCCATTCACTGCTTCCAAAAAGATATTTCCATCTTGCCAAACAATTTCAAGGCTAAGTGCCTTTGAAGTTTTCTTTAAGCTTTTCATGAAGGAGAGTTTTACCTTCTGGAATTTCCATAAGATTTTGTCATAAACGTCCATTATGCCAAACACACTCTACATAGCCCCTGTGAACAGAACTTATCTCCACTTCTAAATTCTAATAACTTGGGAGGAAGATGGCCAGCTCCCCTCAACACACCTCCCTTTTTCTCAGATCCCTGGTGTCTTCTACGTAGGGATGTTTGGAGATCACTAACAGTTAGTTGTAAAATGAATGAAGAGGCTGGGCAGATGTCCCAGGGCAGTGTCCTGGTTAACTTTAACTATAGATTTGATAAAACTTAGAATTATCTGGGAAGAGAATATCATTTTAGGAGTTGCCCACATGAGATAGGCCTGTGGGATTGCTAGTTGACATAGTCAGACTCAGCCCACAGTGGGAGTACTGATGCCCAGACAAGCGATCCTGAACTGCATAAGAAAGCTAGCTAACCGGAAGCCTGCCTGCCAGCCAGCAGGCCACATTCTCCTTGATTCCTGTCATGCTTCTTTGGTTGTGAAATGAGTTCCTTGGTCAGGGGTTTTGCAGAGCAGACAGGTCTGCCTTCAAGTTCCTGCCTCGATTTCTCTCACTGATGGACTGTGTGACCCGGAACTGTAAACCTGTTGAACCCAGGAGAGCAGGTAGAAAATGGCTCCAGGCTGAATAACATTCTGAGAGAGCATCTGCAACAGATGGTCTTTTATGGTGCCCTCTCTCCCGCAAAGTGGCTTTGGGTCAAATTGCTTGTCATAGCAGCAGAAATAAACAAACAGTGGCAAAGCACAAGCCGGAGGGCCCAAGTTCGGATCCCCAGCACTCACAGAAGAGCTAGGTATAGTGGCACAGATCTGGGACACCAGCACTGGGTGTGTCTGCAGAGACAGGCAGTTACTGGGGCTTGCTGGCAAGCCCGTATAACTAAAATATATAGCACATTATAGTTCCACTGAGAGACGCTATCTCAAAGTAAGGAGGAGAGCCATCGACTTGACATCTGACCCCCAAATGTGCATAAACAGATATACCCACTCCACATGCACACATACATGTGCATGAACCACCACCACCACCACCACACACACAGAGAGTTGAAATGAAGAAATAACCAGATAAATAAGAATGAAGGGATACACGGATGCAGAAATAATTACTAAAGGAAAGAATGAGCAAATGCCTTTGGACATCATATAAAAGGGTTGGTTTACAAAAATCCTAGAAAGAGGAAACTGCTGTCTTGGTGTATCCACCAGCGACTCTGTCTGCTCCAATGGACACTTCCAGCATGATGCTCACAGAGACGGCCCTGGTTAAACCAAATGGGTCACAGAACCAGAATAAAAGTCATGAATCTGGAGACAAGACTGGTAGGGATGAATGAGGAGGAGGCATGGATATGGATAAGAAGGGAATAAGAGAGGGTGGGGGAAAGAGTAATTAGAATATATTATATATGTATGAAATTGTCCAACTACAACACTAAACTAGTGAGTAAAAAGAAAAAAGAAAAAAAATCCCGGGTCTGGTGAGCTGGCTCGGGGAAAAGGTGTTTACCACCAAGACTTATGGCCTGAGTTTGTTCCCTGGGACGCAGGGGTAGAAGAAGAAACAGCTCCTGAAAGTAGTCCTCTGACTACATGAGGCACTCTGGTTCATGACATCCCCCCAGTGCACACAGAAGAAATTTGTGAAAACGTAATGAAAATGTAGGTTCTCTATACAGAGACACTAGCAAGGCAGAAGGAGAAGCCAAGCAGGGAGAGTGAGTTTGAAATCCTTGATGTCTTTTCTCTTTCAATGTTTCACAAGGGCCATATGGGAGCCAGGTGTCCGTCCTAGGGTGACTTCCAGTGGGTTGCAATGACATTCTGTTTTATTGGGGAGTCCAGCACACAGGTCGGGCTGAACTCTTGTGCAATCGCCAATTCTATATTTGCCCTTTCCTCTTTGTGAGTTTAATTATAAACTCCTTCTCATTCCTCATTTCCTTTTCTTAAGCTTTTCCTAGTAATATAGAGTCCCAAACAAGAACTATAAATGCTAAACTTGCCCCTGTTAGGTTGAAGAAAAAAAAGATATCACATTTGAAATAAACAGGTATCCTTGAGAGCCACCTAGATGTTGCCTGTGGGAATTGTATAAATCTCGTGTTTAGGCAAGGAGTGTAATTGTTTAAAAACTGCAAGAAATTAACTTTTACAAGTCTTACCATAGAGGAGAAAAATAGCCATATAACACTTACATTGCTTCTGTTGTCTAGGGACCCAGATGAATATGACTTCTCCCTGAGGGTAGCTTTGTTTCCCTTGGAAGGCCTGGAGCCCATAACCTGAGGCTGAAGTCAAAATGATTTTTTTTAAGTGCCCAGTGCACAGCAGGCAGGTAGCAAACAATTTCCAGGAGAGAAATCACAGTGCATTTGGCTTGGCCATCAGTGGTCCGGTATATTAGCAACATCGCTCACATATAACTCTGTTTCAGTGGCTGATATTAAGAAAAAGTGTTGCTTGTAGTATGATGCACAGGGCTGTCAAATTCACAGGTGCATGCCCTTTGGTCTTAAAATGATTGGTTTTGTTCCATCAATTCAGCAGAGCAAAGTTCATAAATTTGTATTAGGAAGATGAGACCCTCATTGCATCACGAGAGGAAAGTGGAACCCGACTGCTGGGGGAAATGCTAAGCCTATCTTCAAGAATCAATGTCAAGAGCAAGCTTATGATTCTAGAAATCAATGTAGGATATTGCTCCTGTTTTGAAATGATGAGCTCAACACAGGGGTCTTTTCCAATATTTACGTAGAGGTGAATGCCCACATGTCTGAGGTCACAGAAAGCCTTAACTGTATCCATTTAGAAATGTGACACTCTTAGAAGAAAATCATCTTAGACCTAGAAGATGAGCTCTGAGGTCTCCCTGAGTAGGGGAGTTTCCTCTCAACAGGGGAACTGATTGGAGCTCACAAAAAACAGAAGGATGTGTATTCTCGTTAACCTAATACCCTCCCTCACTATCCCTTTTAGGAGAAGCTTGAAAATGAACCAATAATGGCCAAACCAAAAGCAATCATTTCACAATAAGAGAAAAACAAGTAAAATTTCTCAACAGCCATCCCAGAGGTCATCGGGAGCAGGTGTTGTGTGGATATAGTTTTAGGGCTGGAGGAGTAAATCAGAGCAGAGCAGGACAGATGAAGTGTGGCAATGGCTCGTCACTTATCATCTCCAGTATGTGGTCTTTTAGAATAAATATTGCTAGTCCTTTCAAAGGATCCAGAAAGAAGTTGACACGGATGTCTTGCTCTGCCTCTAACAGCAGAGTGGAGTCCTTTGTCCTTAGGCCCTCTTCCTTCACTGTTGAGTGGAGACAGGGTAAAGTGGGGAGGGCCTTCTCCAACCTGCGGGAGCTGCCCTTAGGAGAGGCTAAATTTTGAAATGTAGGGTGGACAGGGAGGAAACACAACACACCTGTACTGCTCTGCGAAAAGCAACAACAAAGAGACATAGTTCAGCAAACCAGGATTCTTTCTCCCAAAGACCTGCGGTGTATCAGGCCATTCTCATTCACTTCAGAGTGGAAAGACCATGGCGGAGCCTGGCATGACAAGCCTGCCCTGTCTTAGCTGGCCCAGGCATGTGTTTCCCCATTTCTGGTGATTATTTGTGTATGGGCACTTGCATGGGCACATGTACTCTTGCCCATGAATATTGCATGTGAAGACACATTTCTGGAGTCAGTTCTCTCCTTCATCATGTGGGCTCTAGGGATTAACTCAGGCTATCATACAAACACCTCTACCAGCACAGCCATCTTGACAGCCCCTCCATGGCTGTCTCGTAAGGTCTTTTCATGGCTATACCCAGCGTGTTTTATATTTTGCGTGCCATGGCTCAAATTCAGCCTGAGCATACCTGTTGAGTTCTCCTGAGGCATGTTGCTCATCCTTGCATCCTTCCTCTCACAATGGGACAGATGAAGGGGCCCTGCCCATGAACTCAAAGCCTTTGTCAACTCGAGCTCTTGTCCATATTTATGGGGATCCAGCCCACTTACCCCTTGGGATCTGCCTCCAACCTACTGACATGTCTTATAAGAATCACGTTTGGGTCTGGGGAGAAAAGCTGAAGCTGAGCGGCTGCCTTCCAACACATGTGCCAAGTTCATGTACTGCACTCATCTTGGCTGAAGGACGTAGGCGCTGCTTTGATGAGGTGATCCCCAAATCCCCCAAACCAGGAATCCTTTGTAAGTTTGAAAGATGACGTACACATGTATCACAACATGGCCCCGAGTTCTCGAAGGTTCACAGTGCCAAGCCCCTTTCATTTCACTGTGAAAGTGATTAAAGATACTTGACTGGACTGGAACACCTAGAGTCGGTATTGCTTTATTACAGCAGCAATGAACTCTATCCCACCGGGAAGCCAGGCACGTACGACAAGAATCTGAAGCCCTTCCATCAGCCCATTCTCTTTTTCCTCACAAAAGACTCCCATACATAAACAAAATAGCATGAATGTGGCAGAAAATACAATTGAAAGAGCAAAAGACATGACCACATCCCCGTAAGAAAACAGGCCTCTCTCGTTTAATGACTGAGCAGGGTTTACAAGGCAGCCTTCTTTGGAGGAAGACCAGATACTTGTTTCTTCCAATAGTCAGTATCACATTTTTGAAAACCACAGGAACTCTGCTCATCTGGCAGGCTGGGGAAAAGCTCTATGCAGCTGAACACCTATTTTCATTGTTACTTCTTATCATTAGTGAAACTGGTCTTTCCTGGTCATTTCCCTAAAAATGATGTTTTTAGCAGCCTAAGCATTAAAGTGCTTTATAGAGTCCATGACCACTATTTTAGAACCATTCACAACCAGCCTTGCAATGCTTCTATGTAGAGAAAGAATGAGAGGAAGATGGAGGAGCAACAGGGAGAAGTATTCTTTGGTCCCAGGAAGGGTTTGTATATGACAACCTTACTCTACCTAATGGTTACCCAGGAACCCAGAGCAGACATGATTGTCCTTACTGACCTTTGTGATGGCATAAAAACAATAATGTACATCAATTTCTTCTATCTCTGGGCCTTTACTGAAAGCTACCCCTCCATTCAAACTGAAGACTCCGCTCTCACACTAAAAGGACAATGGATCCCCTAAAAGAAGAAGCACACAGAAGCAAATTCAGCTTCAGGGGAGTGAGAGGATGAGCAATTGGCTAGGGAAAGCTACAGCCAAGAACCAGCTGTTATTATGACTTCCTGTGTTGGAGGCACCGGGTCCTCTAGAGCTTAAAGGATGATGAGGCATTTCAGCATGGGTGTTTCTCCAAAGCACTGCCAACATCTTTGGTACTGCCCCCTAGAGACTTTAATCTGTCTTAAGTGGGATGGGGAAGTCTTACCTTTTGGGGAGCAACCAGGGGCAGATGAACGGGAAGGGCTGATGATGAGTACAGGGGAGGGGAACAGGGGAATAGAGTGACTTAATCCTTTGGATCCTCTGACATCTTTCTTATGTCATACACAATCGCTCAAAGGTGATTTTTATTCAACTAAAGCCTTTGGTTTGATGAAGTCATTCATCCAGAAATCCCTCATAACCCTAGTTGCCCTTTGCCACAGGGTGAGGCTGTCTAAGGATCACACCCTCCCATTGGGCACCTCTGTGCTAGTCACTATGCTGAAATTCCACGAGCCATCCATGTACCTTGTAACCAAGCCACAGAGCTTGTCACACTATTTGGGTGTGCATGATCCTTAGGTGTCTTCAGCCTGCGGCAACTCTTAGCTTGCCTGGTCTGTTCTTTGGCAAGATACTTTCTGTAGCACTTTGGCTGCCCTGAGGGCCTGGGGAGCAGAAATGATGAGGGAGTAAGAAGGGAGAGCACTGCTCAGTGGCCCGTGGGAATGGTTGAAACAGGCTCTCTGAAATAGGCATTGGGATAGTATGAGTGGAATTTGCCTGGAGACCATGGGAGCTATATTTTTTCAAAAGGTGAGGAGCTCTGAGGTGCTGAGGCAGGAGTCCCTGAGTAGGTACATCCTGTCTGGGTTCTTCACTGATTAGCCATTGCTGTGGATACTGAAGACACTGGACTAGATGCAGCATTCATTCAGAATCTGCTGCCTCTATCGCCCATGCACCCAAATGGGGACATTCCCCTTTCTCTCTGTTGTGCTCTTTCTTAAGGCAGGGTGAAGCACCTTATTTTGATTTCCAAGGGTCACTAATACTCAATAACAGCAAGAGAGGACCGGTACGGAGCACACCTCACCAGATCACCCGGCTCACCATTGTACTGTGTTCTTCTGCTTGTTGGCACCAATTCCGACATAGGTTTGGCATTTGGGATGATGAAGTCATGACGACATAGCATGAAGATTATGATAGACCTTTCAGCCTCATTTAAACCAGAAATTATGATAATAAATAAGAAGTAACAAAGTGAAATTGTGCAAATTTGAACCCAGATCCTCTGGCAAGCCTTAAGGACAGATTGTCAGAGGACTGCCTGTGGACCCTGGAATCCTGGAGCTAGAGATGACAGCCTTGATGGAGCAGAAGGAAAACCTTTCCCTGAGGGTGACTAGTAAGGACGAGTGGATGGACCCCATGAATGGGAGTTAAGTTTAATTTGAAAGCTTATATGATTTGGGATCCAAGGGATGAAGAACATGGGCTCATTCTCAAAACAACCTGATAATGTTCAGGGCAGAACGTCTGTTTTTCAAACACTGATCCCGTATGGGACTTGATCTAGAAAATGTGAACCATCAGCATGCCTACCTCAGGAGCCGAGAAGGCACGTGGGCATCACTTGACATTTTAGAACAGTGGCTTGTCACAGAGGTCCTCAGTCAACATTGTCTGTCAGTCTCATGTATCAGTGTTTGCCTGGCCTGGGCATCTTTTTCAGTGGAAAGAAGCCAATGTACAAAGCTTGTGGCTTCTGTGATGAGAACTTCCAAGCCTGGAGATCTAGGGGCACAGAAGGGAGGCAGGATGTCTGCAGGAGGCTGAGGAAGCTGCTCCCAGCTCACCTCACCAAGTTAAAGAGAAGCATCTCCTAAGAAAAAGTTAGGCAAAAGGTCACCCCCACTTCATGATCACCATGAGACAAGTAGCTCTGCTCCAGGGCACACTCCCTGATGAAATCTTTGCCTCACTGGAGCAAAGAGATCAAGTGACCATGAACTGAAATGTCTGAAATCAAGAGCGAGAAAATGCCTTCCCCCATTTAAATTGTTTCTTTTCTGGTATTTGTCACAGTGTCAGAAAGCCAACACAATTATTCACTTAGGGCTTTAACCAAAAAATTAGATATTGAATTTATAATTTTCTTAAGTTTTAACATATGAATGTCCTAGAGCTAATGAAGAATTTGGCACATGGATGGCCTCTGAATGATGTTAAGCAGTCTCACACTATCTCTTTTGTATTTTTGAATTGATGCAGACTGATAATATATATATGTATATATGTATATATAATCTCTCTATATAAAACATATATATATGTATATATATGTTTCTTATAATGTCTAGAATAATCATGGAATTATATACCTTATACCACTAACAATTTTGGGGAGAAAGATCGGGGGAGATGGGGCAAAAGGAGATTAACTCTTTTTTCTTTGTAGTAAATATATTCTTTGAATTTGTTTCTGTATATGAGGTTCAGTTTTCCAATAAAATAGTATTCATAGAAGAATTGTAAGAGGGACCGTATCACAGAGAAGCATGCAAGAGCGGTATAACTGTAAGGTCTAGAGCTAGCTACTCTGTTGTGTGTGGGTTACAGATGTTCAAACTTAGAAAGGAAAACTAAGGTGCTCTTCGCTTTTGCTGCCAGGCTCAGGTAGCCCTGGGTCAACAGATGCCAGCTGCCTTTGGGAAAGTGAGTCAGCAGCTGTGCAGACTCGCCTTAGGAAACGTCTGGCCCGGCACACTTGGCCAGTTCCCTTAACCCTCAGGATCTCCTTGCTTCTATTATTTCCCAGTCAAACTGTCAGAAACCCGGATGAGGGAGTAGTCACTGCCCATAATGTGTGAGGAGCTTTCGGGTTTCTACAAGGTCAGGGATGTGGTGCCTTTGCTTAACCTCGGTGTGACTGGTAGGATGGAATTTCAAGTTGAATTCAGATCCTAAGAACATGCAGGCTTCCTTTTCCTCTAACAGGCTGCAAAAGTACAGCCACAGAGGTGGGAACCGTTTATAAATAAAGAACACCACACAGATGCACGAGCTGGCTCGGGGGACGGAAGGAGAGAGGGAGATGGTCCGGCCCCTATAAAGGACCACCTCCCCCACCCCATGAACATCAAAGGGTGGACAGGGAGGGCTGGGGCAGGAGGACAAAGGTAGAGCTTGGAATGTTGGCTCTTCCTCAAAGGCATGTCCTCTTTGTTGGGAATCAAATCCAGAGACTCCAATGATAATGACTCTCGTTTTATGACCGTTTTATTATCCAAGGTTGGCTGAGCACTGTTCCCCTCGAAGGCACATGGATGGAGATGAAAAGTGCCACATTAATATCTCAAAGGAGGCAAGTTCTACAACTAAGGTCTTCATGGACAGATGTGGCCCCAGCTTGTTCGCATGTTCGGCCTCCACCATGCCACCATAGCAAGACTCCAGTGTGCCCCTCGTGGGAACTGAATGAAGGATCTCAGGAAAAGGGATCTTCTCATGTACGTATTTTTAATGAGCCCATCAGCCTCCCTGATGGAGTAATTCCCAGAAAGACACAGAATTTAAATACTGTGCTTAATAAGCGCCATCCCAAGGCCACGGTTGACTTTAGTGAAGAGGAAGGACCATGATGTGACACAGTGGCCAATCTATGCCAACATTCTCTTAGGAGCATGACTATAAATTTAATTCCCATGGTAGTTCAGCAATCTGGCTTGTAACAGTGTCAGCCTTGAATCTACATACGTGTAAAAGCAACATGTTCAAAAAGAATTGAAGCAACTTTATAGTTTTTGATACCGAGTTCTATAAGATGTAATGCTAAGCCAGTGTACCATTTTCTTTCTTTAATCTCTCCAGTATAGTTAGAACTGGCTAGCTCACCTCCCAACCCTGACGTTCTTCTGTCTTTAAAACTTGTCTACAGGGCTGATGAGATGATCCAGTGAGTAAATGCTTGTTTCATAAGCATGAGGACCTGAGTTCGGAGAATCCACACCTAATGAAGAGCTGTGTGTGCCAGTACATGCCTGTGACACCACCACTGAGGGCTGAGACAGGCAACTCCTAAGGGCTCTCTGGCCAGCCAAATCTAGCCAAAGAGCAAGCTTTGAGTTCAACAAAGAGACCCTGTTTCAAAGAATAAGGTGGGGAGTGATAAAGACACCTGAACTCAACCTGTGGCCTCCTCAAGAGCATGGGTGGGCGAAGGCACCTGTACATACATGCGTAACACACATATACATATAACACATACACACACAGACACACACACACATACACACACAACTGATTCCCAGCAGTCACCCACACAATCTACACACACACAGACACACACACACAGACACACACACACAAACAACTGATTCCCAGCAGTCACCCACACAATCTACACACACACAGATGCACACACACACACAGACAGACACACACACAGATACACACAGACACACACACACAGACACACACACACACACACACACACACAAAACTGATTCCCAACAGTCATCCACACAATACACACACACACACACACACACACACACACACACACACTCACAGACACACACACACACAGACACACACACACACACACACACACACACACACACACGTACTTCTATATCAGGCCAAGAGTCAGTCCAGCCCACTGTCTCTTTTTGTAGTTCAAGCACAGCCAGGCTCCCCTGCTTACTTACCGCCCATTGCTCTTTTGTGCTACACTGAAAGAGGAGAACAAGATTGAAAAGTCTTAGGTATTCACTGTCTAACTTGCTGATCTCCGGTCTGAGGTAACAGAGGGAAACAGTGTCTCACTTTTGCAGAGACAATAAGCCCTATACCTAGAGTCATTTTCCACTGTGACCCACCATCCCGAGACACACACACACACACACACACACACACACACACACACACACACACACGGACTGTGGAAAGGGCATGGGGGCTGGAAATCAATGAGGCAGTTCTTTTCCTCACTGCCTCTGTGACTAGGAATGAGTCCTTTGGCCTCCCTGAACTTCCATTTCCTCAGCTACAAAGAGTTCTAGAGGCATAAGGGTCTGTCATGGCAGAGCAGAGGCATGGTGGCTGGAACTGGAAGCTGGGAGTTCACATCTTGAACAGCAAGTATAAAGCAGAGAGAGAAAACTTGAAAGGGCATGAGGCTTTACACTCCCAAAGCCCACCTCCAGTGACATATTGCCTCCCACAAAGCCACACTTCTTAAGCTTCCCTAAAGAGTGCCACCAACTGGGGACCTAGTATTTATATGCCAGAGCCTATGAGGGACATTGCCATTCCAACTACCAGAGGGGAGGAGGGGAATAGAAAGGAGGAGAGTCATGGGGGAGACAAGAAGACTGAGTCTTAAGATAGAGATTTCCAACCATCAGCGGACAGGGTGGCACAGTGTCACAACAGAACACTGGGACACAGAGATCAGATTCGGAGAGACTGAAAGCCTTTACCCTTTCCCAAGTTTGTCTACATCAAGCATCTGTTTTATAATGAATATCAAATGATATGAAAGGGGAGAATGAGACGAGAACCATCTTCATCGTAAAGTGGTCAGGATCTTTACACATGAACACACACACACACACACACACACACACACACACACACACAAGGGACGTGCACATGATTTATGCCATTGTTTTGTGACATTCAGCACATAGAGTCTAATAAAAACAGATGCACAAACAGCCCCTTGGCAAGCAACGCATTTCAAGACTGGGGCTGCCTGTGGCTGATTACGTTGCTGGTGTGTCAGAAGGAGGGCTTTAAGTTCGAAATGCTTGCTAACAGAAATCATTACAATACACAGGCTTGGTTGTAGGGAAATAGTCTAAAAATTGGATACATTTAAAAGAAAATGTTTCAATGTGTTTATGTTCAAACTCAACCTCAAAGGGTAACCTTTCAGCTTAAGAACCATTGTGGACAACTGCTCTTGAAACTGTCAAGAGTGTAATACCCAATTGCTCATGACTATCGAAACTGCATGACCTTCTTCTTGGAGCCAGAATGCAGCAAATGAGGGCCTCAAAGTGATCTGGCCCAAAACCCACCTTCTGAGTGCTCTCCTGTAGGCACTTAGCTGTTCTGTTTTCCCTTCTTTCTTGATCATGGATGTTTTCTTCAAAGAGAGTTGAAAGACTAAGCCCTCCTTTCTTCTAGAAGCGCCTTTGCTGTTTGGTTGCTTAGGGTGTCAGAGAATGTGCCTTTGGGCTCAAGGAACAAAGAGGTTGTTATGGCCAGGACTGGAGGAAAGGAGTCCTTTTCTGCGTTCAGGGGAGTGTCAAGTTTCGGGGGGGTGGGAGGAAGAGCCGTAAATATAGGTGTGTCCTAAGCATGGCCTCTAAGAGGGATGTAAAAGGAGTGGATTCTTCCATAGACACAAATGGTCATGATGTAAATAACCACTCTGTGTTCCCCTTGTCCTCAAGCTTTGACATCGCCAAAGACTAGAACCCAGAAACAGCCCCGGTTGGGAAGTTATTCCGGGAATAGCTGAAGCTCCTTTACCAGTATAGCCACGCCGGGCAGGATTTGGAGCTGAAACTGAGTGCTATCACAGATGACATTTGTTGTGCTCACACCTGAATCTAAGGACTGACTGTCAAAAGTCAGAATACAGCTGAGTGACAAGAAGGCACCATAGCCACATTGCCTCTTTGCAATATGGATGCATTTGATCATGCCTGTATGTACCATGTCTGCCCAAATCTCTGCTTTCCGCTGACTGTGCTCAGTCTGCTAGCTGAGATCTCCTGGCCTCAGGCTGCTAACAGGTCATAAGTATGGCTCACCCATGGAATTGGCCTTTGCCACAGGAAGAGAGTTCTCTCTTCCCGGATTCACTGACAGCCTTTGTCTGCCTCAATCATGAGAACCCTGAAGAGCCCTCTCAGCGCCAAGGTTCGTGCTGGAGAGGGTTGATGCAAACTCAGGTCTCACCTGCTTTCCAAATGTGATCAGTTCACTTGGACTGTTGAAGCCACCCGGTCTATGGTATGTTGTTACGGCCGAGTAACATGGGACATTGGCTATGAGTTTCTATCAACGACCTCGGTGAGTCAGTATACGCACCTTCAGCGCCCACTACACGTGCATCTGCTGCTGTCACAGCATGCCCACACTGTTGTTTTCTTTATGAAAATGACGTATTCGCTATGCACTGTCCACACTCCCTATTTCTCTCTCCCCAGCCCCCTCCCACCTTGTTTCTTTTTAACTTTCCCCATGTCACTAACAGTCTCTACTGGCAGATACAGGAAGTCATGGAGATAATTTCATCTACTGCAGTAAAGCAAAGTTGAGCCAGTCATTAATTTACAACACGCTGAGTTCTCTCCCATACAAGGTCTACATCTTGGGTTTATTCTGCTAGAAACAGAAATCTGTACATTCTCTACACATTGGTTGTGCTCTTCGGGCCTTCAGTACAAAAGCAGTTGGTTCTTGATTAGATGATCAATTATCTGGCCCCTGATTGAAAGGGAGCAGCCTATGACTGGGTTTTAAGTGAAGGACACCAATTTCTCAATGAAATCTTTGAGGGTGACATTAGTTTGGTTTGGTAGGAAAATCCCATTGTTTTGGTGTTGTTTGGCTCATTCATTCATGCAAATTTATTCATTCATTCATGCAAATGTATGCATGCATGCATTTATTTTGGCAGAGCTGGGGATCAAGCCAGGGCCCTGCACAAGCTGGGTGCCTGCTCTACCACTGACCTACTCTCTGGTCCATCTCAGTTTCTTTCCCTAAAAGACACTCTCTCTCCCTGTAACTTTCTTCTGTTGTGGGATATTTTGATTGCACTGTGATACTCCAGACTGCCAATGAAGTTTACCTTGTAACGGGGCGGAGCCAGAGACTAGTTGACCAGAATTAGTCATAGAGAAGCCAGCAATTTGGATAGAGAAGATGCACAGGAAGGAAAGGGAGGGGAGTATAGTTTGGCGCTTTTCTTTTGTTTTGGGGGACAAGTGAAGAGATACATCTCTTGGTGGGTCTCTGGCCAAAAGCCAGGTCAGCTGGTTACTTCTCAGTTTCTCTGATCTAGGAGGTTTTCACCCCACATGTGACTTGCGAGTCTTTGTTGATAAATAGAACAATAGAGACTTAGTTTGAACCTACATATCATGGCCTCGACAGAGCTGGTGGGGGCAAGGGGGGGTGGGGGGCGCCTTGGGACCTGAAGGCCCTCTAGGCTGACTGGTGGGGCCCAAGGGCCAGCAGGGCATTGACTGTGGGGGCCGCAAACAATAATGAAAGTATTAGTAGAGTCATGGGCGGCATTGACATAAGACAGCAAAAGCGACCAAATTCTGTCAGCTAGGTGAAAGCATGTGTGAAGAGTCCGGGGGGAAGACAGGCGCCAGCCCGCAGTCAAGGTTCTTCTCAAGTGGATCACTGGGACCCTCTTAGTCTGTTCAGCAATGAGCTGTGATAGACCATGTGAAGTGTGGTCAGTGACAGAAGCTTACAGAGACTCTGCCCCCAGAGTTTTTATTGGGGGCGGTCACACAAGCATGCCAAAAATCCAATTCTCAGAAGGAACACAAGTGATCCAAATAAACCATATTGTTTGTGTAAGCAGTTTACACATGGCAAGCCACCGTTAGTATTGGGGGAACCCTACTGAAATCTGGCTTCCCCGGCACCAGCTACATGCCAACCTCCTGCCTCTCATGGGGTCACATACGTGCTGCGGCTTGTTTCCTAGTTCAGGCGTGTATACTACTCTGTGGTTTATAAAAATCACAACTGACTAAATTAGTATTTTTTCCATCTGAGTAATTCTTTTTCCATTAACAAAGCAATGTTTTCATTCGAGAAAGCTTGGGAAGTGGAAGAAAATGGAAGGAAAGTATTGCCTGGGTAGTAGTTTGTCAACAGAATTATCTCTGGCTAATCACCTTTCACCTGCTTGGGACCTGATTAGCATAATGCCTATTTAAATGCTAGTCTGTGCTCATTTTTTTTAACTTTAGAGAAAATTTTCAAGTTATTTCAGAACATTTGCAAACATCATTTGTAACACCTGTAATTCATCATACCATGATGTACATAACCAATATCCCTTTTGGTGTTTTAAATATAAGCAACCCAATGGTGAGCATCTTTATACACAGAGCTCTTTCTGTGTTTAGAATTGTTTCTTCTGGAAAAGTCCCAGGAAAGAATTTACCAAGACAAAGGCTATGGATGAGGTTAAAAGTCTTTATTATGTCTTGCCCATGCTTGCCCATGCGTTCCAAGGGTATAATATATGCTACCCACTCACCAAGCGCAACTCCACAATGCAATGCTGCTTTCATTTGCTCTCCCTGATTGCTTTTCTCACCCGCTCCTCCTTCCCTTAGCCTGGCCTCTGTGTTGTTTAATTAGCCCACCACGGGGCACTGCTGTAGACGATGGAATTCATACATTTCTTTTGAAAGGTTGTCACCTAAGAATCCTCACTACACTGTGGCTGTGGGGCTAGATACCAGACTCATCTGCTAGTTTCCTGAGTGAATGGGACCCACATTCTTCAGGTTTGGACTTGGGGGACAAGAAAGGGCTGCTTGCGGAGGATGGGGGGATCTGGAGTCTCTGCTGGTAGGTGGTGCAGGGTGCAGCTGGGCCCTGAGTAAGCACAAGAGGAACTAAGGGGTCCTAAGAGGCGGAGTTTGAAATGATGTCAAGAGGTGCAACCTAATATTCATGCTTGAGAACAGTGTTGAGCACGTAAGCCCCGGGAGGGAATGAACAGTGAGAAGTTGAGTTTGGAAGTGGCCAGCTCAGGCTGTGTCCTCAGGCCTTCTCTGCCCTGTCACTCAGCAGCCACTGTTCCTCACCTTCCTCATTAGTAAGGCGGGAATGTTAGACCCTACCCACCTACCTCACAAGGCCTCTGGGAATCAGGTTAGAATGGGGTAATTAATGTTCGGGACAGGTAATTAATGACAGGTGTGCAAACTGCCTGGTACATGAAGGCACGAGCCAGTGATTACAAGAAAATGGGTGGACAGAAAACTTCATGATCTCCAAAGTTGTGGGCAAACCTTCCAGAGCCTTTGCTGGGCCTTGTGCATCAGGCAATCATAGACAGGGCTGCCAAGAGGTGCTTTAGAAATGCCAGCAAAGACTATTGTATTTGCAAAGATCACACTACAACCCAGTTCACAGGCAAGAATCTTGTGTCATTGGGTGAATGTTTTAATTAGGAGGAAGTCCCACTGAGCCCTACCATTTGCTCTGGGTGTGCTCGTTGTTTGTTGTTTGATAGAAAAAAATACATATACATGCAAATGAACTACTGAAACAAAATCTCTTGCTGAATTAGCAATAATTAAGCTGAGCTAGATAGTAAGCTCCGTGTTGGTGAGAAAGTGTGTGTGTGTGTGTGTGTGTGTGTGTGTATGTGTGTGTGTGTGACATGCATGGTGGGGATTGGCTAAACTTTTCTTACATTATGCATGTACAATTTAGAAAATACAAAAAGCACAAACACTACAAATTTCTTCTCTCAAAGACAGCCATTACACACACACACACACACCATCCACACCATCATTAATTCCTTCTAGTATTTTGGGTCAGATTTTTAATATCATTTGTTCTTTAGTCAATATGGCAAAAGAGAAATTTTGTTTTGGGGTCACATAGAAGGTGACTATAGCCATGTCTCTGGGGACTGCAGAAGTGCTTTGGTGGCTGAGAATATTTGTTGATCTTGAGGATTACCTGGGTTTGATTACCAACGTCTACATGGTGGCTCACAATCATCCATAAATCTAGTTCCAGGGGGCCTAATGACCTCTTCTTACTTCCTTGGATACCAGGCACACAGGTGACACACATATATACATGCAAGTAAAACTTTGTATGCATAAAGTTTTTAAAAAAACATCCAAAAAGAATTTTTAGTGTCTTGTCTCTGCTACTTGCTGGCTATGACATATGACATTATAGGAAAGTCACCTACTTTTTCTGGGTCTTGCTTTCCTCATCCATAAAATGAAAACCATGATTCTTTCCAAGTCAGCAGTCACCCAAAACAACATGCACAAAGAAATAAGCTAGTCTGGGGAAGTCCTCAGTGGCAAGGCCCTTGTCTTGGTCCTGCAAGGTCCTGAGTTCCATCTACAGCATTTCACACACAAAAGCAGAGATTGTTTTCCAGAACATGCACTGCAAAGGAAACTATAGACTTGACTTAGAAACAAGAGTTCAAATTATTTAGAAGCAGACATGCTGGTTAGTTTTCTGTTAACTTGACACAATCAAGGGTCACTGGGAAAAGGGGTCATCTAATGAGAACCTACCTCCATAAGATTGGCCTGACAGCAAGCCTGTGGAACATTTTCTTTTGTGTTTTTTTTGAGACAGGGTTTCTGTATAGTTTTTGGTGCCTGTCCTGGATCTCACTCTGTAGACCAGGCTGGCTTCAAACTCACTGAGATCTGCCTGGCTCTGCCTGGCTCTGCCTCCCAAGTGCTGGGATTAAAGGTACCAGCCCAGCCTGGAACATTTTCTTGATCCATGATTAATGTGGGAGGGCCCAGTCCACTGTGGGCAGTACCACCCCTAGTTAGGTGGTCCTTGGTGGTATAAGAGAAGGCCGAGGAAGTCATAGGGAGCAAGCCAGCAAAAAGCACTCAGGGCATATTAGAAACAAAAAATGTATTTGTAAATGTATTCCTGGCTCTCTTTTGAGAGGATTAGGGGACAGGGAGGTATCAACTCAATTTAAGATAAGTCACCAAGACAGGATTAGAACCCAATAATCATTCTTCTCATTAACCCTCATGGATTGAACACCTATGTTCTAGATCACTCCACTGAACACAAAGGTACAACAATAGCGGAGACTAATCTTTCTCCAGAAGCTCCCGTGTTGAGAAGTTCCTTCTAAAAATGTGTAGCTGGAGAGCTTCTCTCCAGGTCCCACCAAGCCCCGGCAGTTTGGCAGCCCACTTATAAAATAAACACACAGACGCTTATATTATTTACAAACTGTATGGCTGTGGCAGGCTTCTTGCTATCTAGTTCTTATAGCTTAAATTAACCCATTTCTATAAATCTACACCTTGCCACGTGGCTCATGGCTTACTGGCATCTTTACATGCTGCTTGTCATGGCGGCGGCTGGCAGTGTCTCCTCCCACCTTCCTGTTCTCTCAGTTCTCCTCTCTATTAGTCCCGCCTATACTTCCTGCTTAGCCACTGGCCAATCAGTGTTTTATTTATTGACCAGTCAGAGCAATTTGACATACAGACCATCCCACAGCAAAAATGTGAGTTGAAGACCTCTCATTCTCTAGACTCTCCCAAGGTGCTTTTGAAAAGAGAGAAAAAGACATTTGAAGATTGCCTTGCTTGAAGGTCCTTCCTCACACAGACTGGAACTCCCTGGCATTCACCACTTTCCCATTTGATGGTCACATACACTGGCCCACCAACACCCAGAGGGAAGAGATGTAGCAATGGATTCTGACCACTGGTCTAATGGTACATTCTGCAGAAACATGGAGTTTCTGAGCAGGGACTTTGGAAAACACCAGACCCAGACTCAGTTGTTGGTGGAGGTGAAACTTTGGTAGAGCCATGCCATATCTCTCAGCCATCATTGTTATCATCTGTGCCACACCCGCCTCTGAGTGGTGTCCCATTACATGAGATGACTGTTCTAAGGAGATATTGAACATCTCCTTCACCTTCTCCAAAGGAGCTGGGAATGCCGTGGCCGTTGTTATCATTGGCCCCAAAGGCAAACATAGGCATACCTCACTGTATGCCCCTCTTTGGTACTAATTCCATCCCAGAGGCACTTTCTGAGGGACCAAGGGTTCCCCAAGGCTTGACAAAAATCCTGTCTCGGGAACCCCACTGTTCACTTTCAACAGTAAGGACTGGATTATCTACTGCCCCTTTCCCCAGCCGGGTCTCCCTCTTTGTCTCCCACCCCCCTTACCAACACCACCTTTCTCTCTCAGTTCTAGGTAGTGGGGAACACACAGCACCCCAGGAGACTGCAGAGGCAGAAGCCTGTTACCAGCTCTGTCAGCTCCCGAAATGGCAGATGGCTGCACCCTGCAGCCTCTTGCCGTAGCCAAGATGTCTTCATCTGTCCTCCCAGGACCCCAGAAAAAAATCTGCTGGCAAGAGAAGGAGGAAGGGATAAGAAGTTGGTATAAGGCCTTGCATTCAGAGGGCCCTTTATGGGTTTAGATGCGTAATGCGGGTTTAACGGTAGTCAAGGGGCAGGTGATTAGGAGCAGCAGGCCGCTCTGATCGCCCTTGTACACAGCCCCTGATAGCTCCCAGCGCTCCGAAGTCTTGTTTGCTTGCTGTGAGGCAGAAATCCCACAAGGTCTGCCCGCTGCCAGCTGTCGAGAGGTAACGAACTGTCTGCGCGCTGCTGAATGGGAGCCCGCAGCCTGGCGAGGCTCAGCATCCCGGGCTGTCTCCAAGTGTGATTGCCTTTATCTAGGCAGCGCAGGCGCCCTTCTAATCAGGCGGCTGCTGGCCTCCAGGGGTCAAACCCGGACCATCGCTACCTAAACAAACGGAGACGATGTCACCTTTGTGAGGAGACTGATAAGCAGTTGGCAGGCAGGCCACGGGCAAGGGAAGGCGCCAGCAGCCCGCAATCTGCGAAGGCCGTAAATATGCTGCAGTCTCAGCAGGGAGACGGGCAATATAGCCACCTAGAGGCCTTTGTTTAATGAGCTGTCAGAAAGCAGGCATGAAATTATGTTTGAAAACATGTGCAAGCTGCAGAGACAGAGTGGGGCCTATAAATGGCCCTCTTCCTTCACCAGGGATGTTTGCAGCATCTTATCAGTGTGCTGCCTGTCACGGATGAAAGCTATCATTAGCACACTAATGGTGTCTGAAAGCTACAAATTTTTCTCTCTCTTCTTTATTTTTGACTTAAATGGATTATAGAAAAAAATGTTAATTGTTTTATTTTTCTTTCCTTGGGATTTTGGTAAACATGCAGATTGGAAGAGAATCAAAAACAAAAACAAAAGCCCCCCCCCCAATATATCTGGGAGGAGTGACGGAAGCAGTCAGGCTTGCAGCCTCGGCTCAGCGTACTCGGCTTATATTCTTTCCGGTTCCGGGGAGACCCCATTCAGGGAACTCTAATGCAACTCCAGCTACCATTTTATTTCAATCAGGCCCATAAAGGAAGGTATAAATATAAAATGAATTGCTTGCCGATAATCTGCACACTAAAATTAGTGAGTAGGTAGAAAACCATTTCTACCACATCAGCCCATCAAACTGAGAATAAATAATTTTCCGGAGGACCCAAAACTACCCTTGTGGGCCACATGGCTGCAGAGTTTATCTCTGTTAAGAGCGAAACTTAAAAGACTTCTAAAACATCTGCTGGGACTGAGGGCGCTGCCGATTGAGGACGCATTGGGCCGAGTTCTCAGACTCTGATATAATACGTGAGGGCTTGGTCGTCCTGATGTGAGTGAGCACCAAACCTGACTCTCCAATCAAGCCAGGCAGCCAGAAAATGACTTCAACAAACCCAGCCTCCAAAGAGCTGGGCACAGCCGGGCCAAGCTGCTCCGGAAGAGGTGGGGAATCGGCGGGGGTGTTTTCTTGGGACCCGCTGTGTGACAGACTGAACTGCGGTTGTTTTTCCGGTTTTAAGAAAAAGGGAAAGGCCTGAGCGGAGGCAGAAGGGAATGAGAGTTAGAGGATCTGAAATTAAACAAAGAAAATTAGGAAGAAAAAAAATTGCTTCCCACCAAGCAGCATTAACCGTCCCCCACACGGCTCCTGCTGAAGTACGGGAGGGCCATGCTGGGAGTCACCCAGACATTGTGTACTCAGACCAGCTGCAGACCGGGCCTGGCACCCAAAGGTCCCCGTTCCTCACAAGCGGAACGGTCTTTGAAAGCATTCTTCTGCCCCTTTCTCCTCCTCAGCATTCAGGAAGACTCCAGCACAGAAGTGGATGGTTTGTCTGTGTTAATGGGGAGAAGGGAGAACTGTAGTCCCTAGAGAAGACCAGGGAAGTAACACAAAATAAAATTCGGAAAACGACCATGGCCAGACTAGGCTCTGCCCAGAAAAAGCACAAAGGGTGACCTCGTCCTCCGTTTTCCGAATGGAGAGCAGAGTGAGTTTGTTAGAGCTGAAACTGCCCTGTGGGCATTTTTCTGAGACTACTTTGTAGAAGCTGTAATTCTTGATATCACTTTCAGGTTGGAAAAAAAATTCAGTTATTCTAGTTCAATAAATATGGAATGGGTCCTTATTAGGTGCTTATACTGCATTGTGCGGAATGTTAAAAAACTGTGTGGCTGGATCTCCCCCCCTCCCCCGTGTGTGTGTGTGTGTGTGTGTGTGTGTGTGTGTGTGTGCGCGCGTGCGTGCTAATACGAGAGTACCTGTGGCTTGTGTCTGCATGATTGTGGAGGCCAGAGACCAGCCTTGCTATTGTTTTTCAGGAGTTGCCCACCTTGGTTTTGCTTATCTGTTGTTCTTTTTGTTTGGAGAACAGGTCTCTTGCTGGCTCCTGGGCTCACTAATTAGGGCTAAATGGCCAGCAGACACAGAGATGCTCTCCCTCTGTTTCACCAGGACTAGGATCGCAAGCAAGTACCACCACACACAGCTTTCCATGTGGGTTCCTTCCGGGACTTAAGTTGGGTCCAAATACTTAGGTGGTAGGCATTTTACAGACTGTGTAACCTCCCTTCTCTCTCTCTCTCTCTCTCTCTCTCTCTCTCTCTCTCTCTCTCTCTCTCTCTCTCTCTCTCTCTCTCTTTCTCTCTCTCTCTCTCTCTCCCTCCCCAGGCCACCCATCTACTGTTTGCTTGTCACTGGCCCCTCAAGCCTCCTTTGGGAGCTCAGGCTAGAGAGAATGACAGCTTATCACAGAGACTCAGAACCTGTTTGTTTCCATACCGCTAAAGACTTAGAATTTATTGAATCCCCACTATGTGCACACAACCCATTTGGGGGCTGGAGTGATAACTCCATGGTGAAGAGAACTTACTGCTCTTGCAGGAGACCTGGGTTTGGTTCCTTCCCAACACCCTCATGGTGGCTCACAGCCATCTGTAACTCCAGTTCCAGGTAATGTAACCCCCTCTTCTGGCCCCCATGGGTACTGCAGGAACATGCTGCACTTACATGCTTGCAGACAGAACACTCACACATATAAAATAAAAATAAATTAAATATTTTTAAAAACCCAACCATCTTGATTATTTATGCATCTATGCTGTTTATTTTTTAATTTATCTGTGTTTAAATAATTTAAAACTCCTTCCTACCCAGGCCGTACATACCTTGTGTCCATCCCCAGATAATCAATACCATCAGTTCTTTGAGTATATAAGCATACGCCTAAGATTTTTTTTTTTTTTTTTTTTTTTTTTTTTGTTTTTCGAGACAAGGTTTCTCTGTGTAGCTTTGCGCCTCTCCTAGAGCTCACTTGGTAGCCCAGGCTGGCCTCGAACTCACAGAGATCCGCCTGCCTCTGCCTCCCGAGTGCTGGGATTAAAGGCGTGCGCCACCAACGCCCGGCAAGCATACGCCTAAGATTTTTAAGTATAATGTTGTAAATAATGAATAAGATTTGTTGAAAATATCATACAGTATATCTTTATCATATTCACCCCATCCCTCCAACACCTCCCTAATCCATGACCCCCCCATCCCTACTTCCTGTTTTTTTAATAAAAAAAATAAGTCACCCAGTGTAATTTGTGCTTCTCATTTACTCATAGGTGAGGGGCCATCCCCTGGAGTGTAGATGACCTGTCGGGGGCCTCACACTTCAAGAAAGCTGACGGACCTTTCCACAGAAGACATTGACTGTCAAGAGCTCCTCAGTTAGGGATGGGGACTCATGACCTCTCCATGATGGAATGCTGACTGGCTTGATCATGTGCACGTCTTGTATGGCAACCATGGCTCCTGTGCGTTCATGGATGAGTTCAGAGGTCCTGTCATGTCTGGAAGATCCTGTTTCAATGCTGCCCTCCTTAACCTCTGGCTTTCACAGTTTTCTTCCCCTCACCTGAGATGGTCCCTGAGTCTTGAGAGGACAGGTGTTCCACAGATGTCCCACGGTGGCCGTGCACTCGCTGGTGCTTACTCTTTGCACTGTGACCAGTTCTAAGTGTCTTAATTATCATCCACTACACAAAGAAACGTCTATAATAAGGTCTGAAAGCTACACTAATCAATAAGAGGAGAGATAGGCATTTAGAGAGAGCAGTTGAATACCACACTGGTCTAGCACAGTGGTTCTCAACCTTCCTAATGCTACTACCCTTTAATATATCTCCTCATGTTGTGGTGACCCCCAACCATGAAATTATTTCATTGCTGCTTCATAATGTATGTTGGCTACTGTCATAATGTAAATATCTGATATGTGACCCCCCAAAGGGGTTGCAACTCAAAGGTTGAGAAATACTGGTTCAGCAGAATACCAATAGTAGATTTACTCTCGGGATCCTGTGAGCGCCTAACCATGGCTTTTTGGCCAAATTTACAGTACAAGACACATGTTTCCTTCTGTGGAGTGGGTCTTAAGCCCATTAAAAAGAACCTGCTTAGCTCATAACATTCATGACACTATTGTACCCATGGGCATATCTTGCCACACTGCTTGTTATCATAGCTTGTGGTGTTCACAGCTGGGTAAGACTGCTGCTGCTGTCTTCCCCCAGAAGCCTGCAAAGCCTCTAGTATTTTGAAGCTAGCCAGGAGGGAGGAAGCTCCCTGGTCAGTACCAACTTGATTTCTCCATGTCCTGTGATCAAAGCATGTCACATTTTCAGCAATGGGATTTAACCATCGAGTTATGGTGGGCAACCAAGAGCAATGGAACTAGCCTGCATCACCCGGGGTACCTCAGGGTACCCTGAACAGGTATCTCACACCTAGAAATGGGCTTTGGACTCTGTAGCCCAGGCTGGCCTCGAACTCACAGAGATCCGCCTGCCTCTGCTGCCCACAGGCTGAGATTAAAGGTGTGTGCCCCCACCGCCCAGCTTGGAAATGGGCTTTTTATTTGGAAACCCAGGGATTCAGAAAGAAGCACTATTCCATGTAGGGCATTCCAAACTCTCTTATATGGACGTGTGTGCGTGCACGTGTGTGAGTGCGTGCATGCAGCTCATGTAAAATAGTAGGTGTCCACATGTCTTTTTCACATGCCCTTGGGGTTAGTTATCCCTTTTCTCACTCCCTCCTCTTATGGCTTCACCTCTTGCTTGGCATTAGAAGTTCTCATCCGGATGAGATCGTACGTATAAGAGGTGAGCTATGGGATCACCTGGCCTCACAGGGTGGTTTTCTCAAATATTACCCAGCTATCCAAATACCATTTGTTGTACAACCAGTTTGCTTCTAATAATTTGAAATAATAACTTAATCATATCCTAAATTCCTCAGGTGTACTTACGTCCTCTCCCTATGCATTGGAAACCTCTGCCTGCATCCTGACTTCTGTGATGTCCCTGTTTTGTTGAATTGACTTGCTATTTGCTTGTGTGTGGACACCACACTGCTTTATTTATTGTCATTGCTTACAACAGGTTTTGAGTGGATACATGCAGGTGTTCCAAGTAAGCAAACCTACCATCCACAAACAATAATAATTTTACTTTCTTATTTTCAGGGTTTATATTTTCAACTTCGGTTTCTTACATGATTGTATCAGCTACTAACTTCAGAAAAGTGTACACAGCAGTAGTAAAATTTAAGTATTTACACTAAATTTGTTAGGAATGAGACTTGGGTGGATGATGAATTTTATCAGGTGTTTTTTTCAACATCTAGGAGACCGGGATGATTCTCTTTCTGTATTCGATTAGTATAGTAAGGAAAGCAATGGCTAGCCTCAAGTTGAAGTCGGCACATCCCTGGAGTACACCCTACACAGTCCCTGTGGCAGAGACTTTACAGGTAGTTTTTCATGTCTTTATTTCCTGAATATTTAGTTTTTTGCATTTTTCTTTTTTACCACAAAGTTATTTAATACTGGGTATTTTTTAGGAAAGCAAGTTTTTTGTCTTAATGGTTTCATTGTGACTAGAGACTGTGATTTGTGCCGTTTCTCCTTTGCAGGTCTTACTGATATTTCCTGCTCTGACAGACAACCGTTTCGCTCACTCTTGGTGCCCAAGTGTCTAGCACTTGTTGTGTCTTAAGTTTTGGCCAATGATCTTGAGTCCCACTTTACTGGAAAACACAGTGGGAGAGTTGGAAGACGACCCCCCAATTCTCACAGTAACTTCTTCCTGCCTGCCAGGATCCGGGGCTCATGCACTGCTCCCGTCACCCACCCTGTGATGGAATTGACCTTGTCCCTCTCCTAGACCAACCTACGTGTGTGCATGATGTCTCTCCCCGCTTTGGTCCACAGCAACAGTTTCTCTTCTGTCACTGGTCCATTCCAGCCGTGCACAAACCACAACGTTACATCTATACCTTAAAAAGGAAAATGCAAAACTGATTTTACTTCTCCTCACAGCACTTGCCTCTTCTTTACCTGTCACTGAAAAGAACTCCTTGAGAGACGGTCCAACCCCACACCTTCCCATCGTCAGTTAAATCTTCTCCAGGTAGTATGTGGACCCTAACACACCACTAAACCTTTGTCTGGCAGTATTACCGACAACTTCCATGTTGTTGCTACTCTGGGAACCCATGGAACTTGACATACAGGTGCTATAATGTACAGCAGATCCACTCCTTCTTGAGGAAATGATTTCTTTTCTTGTTCTGTAAGACACTGCATGCTTAATTTCCCTTCACCTTCTCTCGTTGTTCCTTCTTAGTCTTCTTTTTTGTGGTTTTTCGAGACAGGGTTTCTCTGTGCAGTTTTGGTGCCTGCCCTGGATCTTGCTCTGTAGACCAGGCTGGCCTTGAACTCACAGAGATCTGCCTCTGACTCCCGAGTGCTGGGATTAAAGGCGTGCGCCACCATCCGGCTCTTAGTCTCCTTTCTGGTTCCATTTTGCCCCCTTCATCTCATAACATTGACATGCTACAGACCTGGCCCAGGTTCACTTAATCCCCTCTCTTCCTCCTCCACTTCAATTTCTTGGCTTTAAATAACATCTTTATGTTATTTAAAACATCTATATGAGATGGACATGATCACCACGCCCTGTTCTGAGCTTATAGCATACCCTGAGGTGACTGTCTCCCAATGTCGTGACTTTAAATGACATTTGTCTTCGACATTCTCAAGTGCAGGCCTTCTGCTATGGGTGACGGCCCTGAACATCAGCACATATCAAATATTTGTCAGATGTGTCTCTGATGGCTGCCTCAAAGGTGTCGTACCTAAACCAAGCTCCTAATCTTATTTACTTACAGCTCCCTCCGTCTCAGCAAAAGGTATCCCTGATTCTGGAGAGCCTTCAGCCATTAGAAAGCATCTTACTGTGCCATAGCGAGGAACAACTTTCCAGAAAAACGGTGAGAAGAGTGTTTCTGGGTTATGAAATCCCTTAAGGCATGAGCTAACCTTCACCTCTGTGGTCTGTGTATTACCTCTTTTCAAGGTCCAGCATAATGCTCTGACCTGCAAAAGACCTCATCTTTGTGCATTCGGGGACTATCCTCTTCCCTAATTGAAGTCAGATGGTTGCCTTGTGAGTTTCTCCACCCCCTGCCCCCCACTTTCCCAAGCTGCCTCTCAACAGCTGTGGTCTATTGCCAATGAGTTATCAGTGGACAGACATGAGATTCCTTTATGATGTTAAATGACATATTACAGTGTTTCTTCTACAAACTACAAAAGCTGAACATCATGGACAATATTAAATCTTGTGCAGCGGTTACTCATTCCATAAAATACATGTTGATTTCTGAACTATAACTGCATGATGATTTTTGGCTATTTTCCTAACATATGCTCCATTTCATGAAAAAATATTTTCATAGAATTGGATGATCTTCATTAGTTTCACATTTTTAGGCAATAACAACAACAGCAAGAATTGGATCTGACCTTAAATGCTGGAAACGGATCAATCATTATTAAAACACAATTAAATTAAAATTAAGACCTACCATTGTAATAATTGATTCAGGCAAGGGTCATCAGCAGATGCTTCAGCCACTGGATAATACATCATATGGTCTCATGATCATGCAGGACATTTATTAGTTGCATGGAGAGAATTGTAAGATCTTACCTAACCAGCTACCACCAAACTGACATGACCAGTTCCTGTCCCACGGTCACTCTGTGCTTCCCGATGGGATGAGGAAACCACAATGACATCAGAATTCTTGACCAAGGTGATTAAGCTGATGCTAGTTAAAAGGAGACAGAAGAGTCCAGGAAAAACACTGCAGCTGCGTAGGGGAAATCCTTTATAGGGATACCACTTAGGGCGGAAGTGTTACAGCAGGTGGGACTCTCTTAAACAGCTGGGCAACACAGCAGACCAGGGGTGGCTGTAAATGAGGTGAGTGTGCTTACTATGGCTACATTATATACTTAAGAACTTCATGGAACTTCTTTTGAAAATTGAAAAGCAAGTAATGGAAAAAAAAAAAACACCTTCACAAAGTGGAAACCTTGGGGGACAGACCATCCTTCCCTTTGAAGGGTCCCAGGACCCTTAATTTTTCCTCCACACCGGCGCTTTCCCTTACATTCTGATTTTAATCCATTACCTCTCATCACTATCACACCAGGTGTCATATGCCAGTTACCTTGCTTGAACATGACTGTAGTATGAATCTTAAATGGTCTTATCAATAAAAACAAACCTGGAGCCGGGTATTGGGGTGAGTGCTGGAAGATCAGAGAAGCAGAACAAGCCACAGCCACCTCACCTCGCCAGTTCCTCAGCTGATCCTGTTTCCTCAGACTGGAAGCCTCTGAGTCCTCATCCAGAATGGATCTCAGCTGAGCTGCTGCTCAAAAGCCTAAAAGCTTAACCAGCTAGATTCTAGTTCCTGGTTCTCACGCCTTATATACCTTTCTGCTTCCTGCCATCACTTCCTGGGGTTTAAGGTGTGTATCACCATGCCTGGCTGTTTGCAGTGTGGCTTTGAACTCACAGAGATCCAGGTGGATCTCTGCCTCTGGAATGCTAGAATTAAAGGCATGTGCTACCACTGCCTAACCTCTATGTTTAATATTGTGGCTGTTCTGTTCTCTGACCCCAGATAAGTTTATTAGGGTGCCCAATATTTTGGGGAGCACAATACCACCGCACATGACTGTTGTGTAACGACTTCTTTCGAATTGAAACCTCCCCCCCCCCCCCGAAGTGGGGATGGCGAGACCGAGGAAGATAAGGAAACTCAGAAGGTTCAGGAAGGTGCTGAGTGACAGGACTCATGAACCCCTCTCCCAAAGTGATGGCAAATCTTGGTTGTTATCTTGACTACATCTGGAGTCAGCGAGGCACCCCTTGAGGGCTTTTCTTGACCAGGTTATAGAAAGTGGGACAACCACCCTATATGGAAGTGGTGCCCTCTGGTGGCTGCCAGGTGAAAGGGCCTCCAAGAGAAAAGCGTTCTTTTTTCTTTCTCCCCCCCCCCCCACTGCCTCTACATCTTGCTACCTGAATGGAAGGCGCGTCTATCTTGCTGCCACCACAGCTGCTGCCACGATCTTTCCCTGTTAGCAGAACTCAGCTTCTCTGGGATTCCAATGCGCACTGGAGACAGTGTTTCTCCAGGAATCTTCTAGGCCTTCACAACCAGAACGGTATTGATGAAGTGTCCAGCCTTGAGGGCTCAGGAGCTACCAGGTTCTCTCTAGGGTAACAGCAACTATTTTTGGAGACCCAAACTGTACTGTGTAAGCCAACTTAATTAATCTCTTTTTAATATACACTTAATGGGTATCTAATAACACTTGTTCTATGGGTTCCAGAGATCCCTGACTGCACATCCATGTCTGTATGAGTAGTGGACCCTTGATGTGGAGAAAAGATCTGCAGTGAAACAGCCTGAAAGTTGGCCAGAGAATTCCAGGAACACGTTACCTATGTTCAGATGGGATTCTGTGTGATATAACTGCCCTGGAGTCAACCACGCCTCTGTAAGCAGCCCTCACCCACACCCCTGTAGGTAACCCTCACCCACACCCCTGTAAGCAGCCCTCACCCACACCCCTGTAAGCAGCCCTCACCCACACCCCTGTAAGCAGCCCTCACCCACACCCCTGTAAGCAGCCCTCCTCACCCACGCCCCTGTAAGCAGCCCTCACCCACACTCCTGTAAGCAGCCCTCCTCACCCACACCCCTGTAAGCAGCCCTCACCCACACCCCCTGTAAGCAGCCCTCACCCACACCCCTGTAGGTAACCCTCACCCAAGCCCCTGTAACTCCAGTAAGTTCATTGGTTCACAAAGCTAGACCTGCATGAGACTGATGTTCTATCTGCGATGACAAGAGATTTGTTGCCATTTCCTCATGAGAAGTCACACAACATTACCTATACGGTCACATTTGAACTCTGTGAGCTAGGGTGGATAGCACTGGCTGCACTTTCCAGATGCAGAAACAGAACGAGAGGTCACACGGTTTGCCCAGGTCTCTCCCAAACTCTTAGGGGTGCTGTTAGTGCTGCGCAAAGCCTCATCACACTGAGTAGGCTCCACTTGGAATTTGAAAACAGTAGGAGGCACAGTCAAGGGTGTGGAGCTCTTTCTCCTCAGAATCAGACAGGTTCAAGGTAGTTTAGAGGTGGGGAGATCTTTCCCCCAGAATCCCTTTTAATTCCCCAGCCTTATCCTGCCATTTGATCAAGCTGGAAAAGCAAATCTAATATAAATAACATCAAAAAGACCAGAATCCCACCAACTGCAAAGACTTGGGAACACAAAATGATGATGAGAATTGTGAACACCTTAAGAACACAACCATCCTCAACTCTGTATGACCTGGACGCCCATCACTGGGTGATACACACACACACACACACACACACACACACACACACACACACACACACACACACCACAAAGTTTCCCACCACGTTTCTCTACGTACTGCTACATGGATAACAATAAATAACCCTGACAGGGAAATTCGGTGTCAACTAGAGGGGTTAAAAACTATTTGAATCTAAATGAATTTATTTAGGAGATGACCTTTCATTTATTGGGAGCTAGCGACTGCTTTTGTCTGAATCCCTCTGACCGGATGAAGAACCAGAGCAGAGCCATCTGTTTGGTTTCTCCTCTTGTGTGTCCCTCCTTCGGCAGTGGCAAGTAGTGGGGAGCATTTCATATGACCAGGAAACCAATATTTAATTCTCGGTGGAAGATCAAAAAACATATACCATGGAGTTAGAAACGCAGCCATCAGATGCAGAAGCCACCCACCATGCTGGGCCACACCTACACTTTCAAGGCGGTTTCCTCCATCCTATTCACTAACCTAACGTTTTATGTGGCGTCAAGAAGTAGGAAAAAATAGCAAGATTTCTACTGGAGCAATACCAGGGGTTAGCTGAATAATATCCCAACTCCAATCTCAACTCCGTCTTTCATTTTGTAAAGTGTACAGTATGTCTAAATGTCTGATGCCTCAGTTTCCTGACTTGTAAAACATAGTAACTAAAAAGTGCTGTGCAGACCTCCTCACATCTAATTTCATATTCTTGCATTTGTAGGTGGACCCAAGTTCTACAGAGGCCAGGCCCATGAATTACCCATTCTTTTCTTCTCACTTACTGAATATTCATACATATATATGTACATACTCAGTATATATACATTCCCACTATATATGTATAAGAATGTATATTTGATATGTACATATACATACTGAATGTATATATACATACTGGAAGGGATTTGGGGGCAGAAGAGACAGTATATGTGGGTGATATATAATATATATCAGGAAATTTTAACTGACTTAATAATGCTATGTATCTATGGAGTGTGATGTGTTATTTCTTTTTTTTAAAGATTTATTTATTTATTTATTTATTTATTTATTTATTTATTTATTTATTTATTTATTTATTTATTATGTATACAGCATATGTGACTGCAGGCCAGAAGAGGGCACCAGATCTCATTACAGATGGTTGTGAGCCACCATGTGGTTGCTGGGAATTGAACTCAGGACCTCTGGAAGAGCAGTCAGTGCTCTTAACCGCTGAGCCATCTCTCCAGCCCGTGATGTGTTATTTCTATATATGTATACGAGTAATGATCATGTTAGTATAATCAACACATCCATCATTTCAAACAGTTTCTTTATGAAGAAAAAATTCAAAATCCATCTATCTCTTTTGAAATGTACATTATTGTTAACTAAAGAAAGTCACTATTGTTATTTGAATATGAAAAGTCCTTCCATATATTAAAGGCTTGATGTAGTAGCTTTATTGCTGGCTGCTAGCTCACAAATAATGACACTGAGACTTCATATTAATTATAAATGCTTGGCCATAAGCTTAGGCTTGTCCTACTAGCTCTTATAACTTAAATTTACCCATTTATATTAATCTACTTTCTGCCAAGTGGTGTTATCTCCTGTTTGCTCTCTGTGTCTGGCTGACTACTGTGCCTTTCTTCTTCCCAGAGTCCTCTCTGTCCCCAGAAGTCCCGCCTAACCTCTTCTGGCCTAGCTATTGGCCATTCAGCTCTTTATTAAACCAATCAGAAGGTGCCTTGACAAAGACACATCTTCACAGTGTAAACAAATATTCTACAACAGCTAGGTCTATAGTTCAGGCAGCAGTCCCAAGTGGGGCTTGGAGCAGCAAACAGATCCTGAGTACTCCTCCTTCATCAACGGAATAGTCCACTGATGGATCTGAACTTCAGATGGAGTTAGAACCACGGGCCTGATGGGTGGAAGTAGGTTACTGTGGCATGGCTTACAAGAGGTACCTTTCTCTTTCCCTCTCTGCCTGCACAAGGTGAGTAACTTAGCTCTTCCTGATGTGCTGTCCGGCCCCACTACAGGCCCACAGTAATGGAGCGAGCTGACCACAGAGCAACATCTCAAAACCATGAGTTGTCATCAATTTCTTCTCTGTAAGGTGTTCTCTAGGGTATTTGTTACAATGGCAAAAGAAAAAAAAAGCCTCTGGTCACACTATAGCACTGCACATACACAGTCACACTATTGCACTGCACATGCACAGTCACACTATTGCACTGCACATACAAAGTCACACTATTGCACTGCACATACACAGTCACACTGTTCCACTGCACATGCACAGTCACACTATCACACTGCACATACACAGTCACACTATATGTCATGAACAGTCACATATTATCTCACTGCACATACACAGTCACACTATTGCACTGCACATACACAGTCACACTATTGCACTGTACATACACAGTCACACTATTGCACTGCACGTGCACAGTCACACTGCACTGCACATACACAGTCACACTGTTGCACTGCATGTGCACAGTCACACTGCACTGCACATACACAGTCACACTATTGCACTGCACATACACAGTCACACTATTGCACTGCATGTGCACAGTCACACTGCACTGCACATACACAGTCACACACTATTGCACTGCACATACACAGTCACACTGTTGCACTGCACATACACAGTCACACTGTTGCACTGCACATACACAGTCACACTGTTGCACTGCACATACACAGTCACACTATTGCACTGTACATACACAGTCACCCTATTGCACTGTACATACACAGTCACACTGTTGCACTGCACATACACAGTCACACTATTGCACTGCACATACACAGTCACACTATATCACTGTACATACACAATCACCCTATTGCACTGTACATACACAGTCACACTATTGCACTGTACATACACAGTCACACTGTTGTTGCACTGCACATACACAGTCACACTATTGCACTGTACATACACAGTCACACTATTGCACTGCACATACACAATCACCCTATTGCACTGCACATACACAGTCACACTGTTGCACTGCACATACACAGTCACACTGTTGCACTGCACATACACAGTCACACTGTTGCACTGCACATGCACAGTCACACTATTGCACTGCACATACACAGTTACACTATTGTGCTGTAAATCCCACAGCTTCTTCCTGCCTAGCTTGTACTTGTCGCCCACTATTTCTCTCTATCCCCCTCTCCCTATCCTTTCTGACTAGTGAACTACCATTCTACCCTCTACACCCACGATGCCATCTTATGCATCTCCCAACTCTTCCTTCTAGTTGAGCCAAGGGTTAGAAACAAAGCAAGCCCCCTCTATCTTCCATGTAGCATATACTAGATCTTTAATTTTTCCTTTTAAAATAAGATCACAGGGGGAAATGGGAAGAAGTTAATTTGGAATCATTTTCTCCACTTTTTTCAAGCCATAATCATTATTCTGAATGTCCTTGACAAATTTGGGGAGGCACCCTAGGGCTCCACATGCACCATTCTGTGTACACATGTGTACAGTGTGCCATGTGAGATCCTATTATGCTCCCTGTGAGATGAAGACACGAGTCTTTAAAGATTATGGCTTCAGTGGATCACACGGCTCTTTAAAATCCAAGCCCACAGAATTTGGAGCCCTCACTGGCAATGACTATATCCTTGGGTGTAGGGGCTGGTTCTCAAAAACACACTGTAAAACTGTTTAACGTAGAGGCTGCAGATCCAGCCACGTGAGCAAGACATTCACTCGAGCTATCCGTTCACTGTGCACAGGCTTCCATCGTGTTTTCATTGCCTTCTGATCGTCCAGTTATTGCACAGCGATAATAGAGGGAGCTGAAATCATATGCTATGTGTTTCAAGTAGAAAAGGGAGGCGATGGCTGAATCCACTTGGATTCAATTCCGCTGCAGCTGGTCTTTTACAGAAATGAGGTTATAATGGAAATGAATGTACACTTGTACTAGAGGGAAACATATATATAGCCTTTAAAGTTATTTGATTTATATTGTTATTCAGTTGTTATAGTGTTGGTGAAGCAGCATGTATATAAATATGACACCAGTGACAGCTATAAAGATAACGCTTGCTCATTGTAACTTCTCAATTTAAGCACAGAAGACTAAATTTGGGGAATACATCATGATAACAGGCAGGCCCTACATTTATATGAAAATGAATAAATGTCTTATACTATCAGTTTATTAACCTGTAATGAGTAGATACTTTATCATTGCTCTGTAGACTTCTTTTGGAATACTCTAACACACTGGGCTACAGATAGTGCAGACTCATCTGGCTGCTAAAAATGAATTTTATTACCTGAGAAACGGATTTCCTCAGCACCCAATAGTAGGCTTGGCTGGAAAAGTCTGTGTGTGGCCCCAACACCTTAAGCATCCATGTGACAAACACAGAGGGGAAAATGTTATTTTTTCTATCCCTTTTTTTTTTTAAAAAAAAAAAATGTGTGGAGAAGAGCACATAAGAATTACATTAGATGGCAGGAGGGATTAAAGACAGGTAGACTCCTCGGGGCAGAGTGCCCAGGAGCCTTTGGGTGATTCCTAGGACTCTGCCATGTAATAAACACTATGGCAGAGCTGCCCAGCAGCTAAGCGGGGCAAGGGGGTGCCCACCAGCCCCGCACTGCATGATGATGTCCCTTCTGCAATATGAAATGAGAGGCATCACAAGATCCTGTGGATCCATATCTCCTGCTCTGCCCTTGTTTCCTGAGGCCTCCTAAGTGGTTTGCTCTAGAATGGAGGCGTTGATTTCAGGACACTCGGGCTCTGTGGTACAAAGTGCAGAACAGAGAAGGATGGTTGTCCACAGAGCAGCCTCAGAATTTCTCTGGGTGGTGTAGCAACTAGCCAGTGGCCAGCCGCCTCCCTTCAGCTGGAGACACCCCACAGTCGATCAAGTATCTGAGAAACAGTGGGAGCCAAGGTCCCTGAGCACTGTTTGGTGCTCTGCTGAAAGCTGGTACCCGAGCACAGACTGGCAATGAAGCCTACAATTTCCTGACCAGACAGTACCCTACTCAACCCATCAAAAGGAAAACAGAGAGGAGGCATCATCGAGCACAGTACCTCCAGCTCTCCCCTCAGAGCCCCTCAGTAGCCCAGGAAGCAAGAGCTACATCGGTAGCTCTTCTGTCCCCAAATTCCCACCAGCATCAGGTGACACCAGTGCACTTGTCTGCACTCTTCACATAATATTTCAAGACCGTCAGAGCTTCAAGAACTTTAGAATGTGTAGATCAAACCCAAGAAGGACACGGTGACAAGCTCAAAGTCACTCTGCAGGACCGGTGTGAGACTTCAGGCCCTCTATTTCCCATGAAGGGAGCACATGTCAGTGCTGCCAGGCTTCTACAATCTAACAGTCAGTTCCTGGGTCTTCAGTGAAAAGAACTGAGACTGGGGACAATCATAAATGGGTACATGCATGTTCATAGTGTCATGGTCACTATGGCAAAAGAGAAGAAACAACTGAAACACCTACCAGTGAATGAACGGGTAATTACTATTCTGTCTTCAACAGTGGAATATCACTCAGCCTTAAAAAAGGAAGGGTTTTTCTTTTTCATACATGTTTCAGGAATTAGGGCACTGGCCTGATAGCCAATTGTAAGGAGTGGCTTGGCCTAATGGTGGAATCTTTACTGGAGAGACTTGACTGATAAGAAGCCCCAGGCAGGATGAGAGGCGCTCTCTTGGATGGTGAGGAGCTGGCAGAGAGTCACTGTGTGGCTAGCAGCTTGGTTCCCCTCCCTTGTGAATGAAGAGGCAGCTGCAGCTGGATCTACAGCTGCATGGCAGCTTTGTTCTGTATCATGAGTGTAACACACTGATTTTGACTATTAATAAACTCTGGCTTGATCCACAGACCTCCTTCTTTACATACATGCTACCAAACAGGTGACTCTTGATTGTGCTAAGTGACAGAAGCCAGACCAAAAGGATAAATACTCTGTGGTGATACTTAGATGAGGGACAGAGAACAGTTAAATTCACAGAAAGATAATAAAGTAGAAAGGTAGTTGCCAGGGACTAGATGGGGAGAGAAAAGGTCAATAGTGATACTTGGTTTCTCTTTTAGATGATGGAGAGCTCTGGAGGTGGAGAGAGTGGTAGTTTTGTGACATTGTAAATGTATTAAGTGCCATAGAACTTCAAACCAGATGTAATAAGAAAACAAACAAACAAAACCCCCAAAGTAGTAGTAAATGAAGGAGAGCAGTTTCCAGTTTCCCATGATGATCCTACCATTCTTCACTAGTAACTCCCAAACCTCAGAGCTGTCTCTAACCCCTAATTCTTTTTACCCTGCCTGGTCTTGTTCTCTCCTTCATACTTCCAGGCATGGAGGGAAAGCAGGCTCGTGGTCTATCTCCAGGTGTGTTCAATATTTATCCGAAGGGCTTGTTTGTGTACAGATGCCTTGAAAGCCAGAAAAGACCATGCTGGGGAACAGTCAGTCCCACACTGCCGTCCAACTCAGGGCCGAGTGTGGCTCCCAGAACAGAGGGTGACATCAGAAGGTAATGTGTCCGGAAAAGAGAGGTTAGAAAATAACAGGACTGAATCCAAGAACAGTGTTGATCCAGAGTAAAGGCACCAGGTAAGTCCCGGTGTCGGCCCTCGGGCACTGCTGTATGTGGAACCACAGACAAGCTGCTTAACCTTCTGGATCTGAACTTCCTTTGCATGAAATGAAAATGTCCCTGCAATGGTTTCACGGCTGTAGGGATTATATAGTACCTCAGCATAGAATAAGCATTGGTTCCCATTACATCTCACTCATTATTTATTTTTATTACTTCTTGAAAGTTCCAGTTCGCATTAGTCCTCTGTTCACAGGCTCCAATGTATGTGTGCATGCACACACGTGTGTTAATGTGTGTAGAGGCCAAAGATCAATCTCAGATGTCACTCCTCTCTTGTGCAGTATTTGTACACTGTGGGAAGATTGCTGCTGTGATTGGTGTAATAAAGAGCTAAATGGCCAATAGTGAGGCAGAAGATATAGGCAGGACTTTTAGGAGCAGAGAGGACTCTGGGAAGAAGAGAGGCAGAGATGCCAGGAGACAAGAGCAAGCAGGACATACAAGAGGAGAGGTAAAAGCCATGAGCCACATGGCAGCACGTAGATTAATAGAAACTGGCTAGTTTAAGTCATAAGAGCCAGTTATAAACAAGCCTAAGCTATGGCCCAGCCTTCGTAATTAATGAGTCTCTGTGTCATGATTCAGGGGCTGGTGGTCCAAGAAGGTCTGCTACACTTCTCAGGAGCTGTCCATCTGTTTTTCCTTCTGTCCCTCACTCCGCCCATCCCTCCCTCCCTTCCATATTGTATGTTTTGCTTTGTTGTTTTTGAGACAAGGTTTCTCACTGGCTTGAAGGTCACCACCAAGCCCTGGGGTCTTGTTTCTGCCTCCCCAGAAATGGTATTACAAACAAACACCACCATGCCTGGCTGTTTACGTGGGTGACAGGGATCAGGCTTAGTCCTGTCTCACAGGTCCCCGGGGCCTGCTCTTTTTAATGATTTATTTTATCCTGTTGTTAACGTTATGTAAATTCTATTACTCTGTCCTTCAGTTCTCTGATTGCATTTCTTTGTCATATCCATCTAGAGACTTTTTAGGCTTGGGGTTTCGTGGTGTGTGTGTGTGTGTGTGTGTGTGTGTGTGTGTGTGTGTGTGTTTTGTTTTGTTTTTTGTTGTTTGTCAGGCTGGCTGGATTTGGTTACTTTATTTTCAGTTTTATAATTTCTATTCTGATCTTCCTACAGCCTTCATTTTCTGACTATTCCTTTTTATCTTTCATTGACTCAAGCGAGTTTGCTGTTATGTGTTGTAGCAACTTAATAGCGGCCACTCTGAAGTTTCTTTCAATGAATTACACTCATTCCGGTGTTGGGGCCTGTTCATCGTCTTTTCTCAATCATGTTGTGATTTCCTGATTCATGGTCTGACGAGTGATTTTCAGTTGTGTCCTGGACAGTCTGAGTACTTCGTTAGGAGACTCTGGGTCCCATTAACCCTTACGTTATATCATGAGGTCCATAATTTAAGCCCATGTACATTCTACCACCCCAGACGCTTCCCCATGCTGTTCCTGGCTCCCGGGCCCGGCAATGCAGCTCTGGTCTCTTTCGCTCTTCTAGTCCCACATGGGCTCCTGCTGGATCCCGGCTTTGTCGAGGGTGGAGGGCACTGTTTGTGCGGACCTGCTGTCATTAGGAGGAGAGTGAGGGTCTTGGGGGACCACGAGATGGGGTCACTTAGCCTGCTCTTCAGACCGCAGGAAATAGTGAGCTCCCTGCTCGATCTGTTGACTCGGCAGGAGGGAAGGATCTTCAGCTGCTGGGTAGAAGGCAGGAATTCACAAGGTCTGCGTGGCTCTCTGTCACTGGTGGAGGCTCAGAATGCCCTCGGCCTGATGCGCCTTTTACTGCTGCCCGCTCGTGGGTTGTCTTCTGCCGCTGGGTCTAGCCTGGAGAAAGTGGCTTTTCTCGAGCTGCTGGCCCAGGCGGCAGAGAGCCACCTCTGCTCCTGTACGGTGGAGAGGGAGAGGATCCTTCTTCTGGGCTAGCTTCTGCTGAGGATCTATGGGCCTGTCGCTGCTCAAGGGCCACCTGTCCTCCTGTCTCGACTCCGCTGCAGCCAGAAGGAGCCCCCTAGGCTCCTGCTTAGCTGCTTTCTTGGGGCTTTGGCTGGAGGGAACAAGCTTTGCTTGTATTTTCTCTCTTAGTGTTTCTGCCGCTGCAGGATCCAGCCTGCAGCGCCTCTGCATCTGGTCTAGATAAATGAGAGACAAAGAGAGAGGCCAGGGAAGACACGCGTTCTTTTCCCTCATCTTTCTGAGCTGTTTACAGTCCTTGAATTCCATTGTACTTAGTGGGGAAGGGGGAAAGTGTGGCGCACTGTGTTACTCCTGACTCCAAAGCTCCGGCCTTTCATGCCTGAAGCACAGGTAGTCTCCCTTAGCTTATAATCTCCAGTGATTTGATAAATTGGACATAGGAAATGTAGCAATCCCAGGGCTAGCGCTCTCTTTGAGCAAACTCTGTGGAGAAAAGAGTTTAGCAGCAATCCTCCACACCTCCATGGTTCTGAAAATGCAAAGAGAATGCAGACAGTTACATTATTACACAACATTCTCTTTTTCCAGTGCATCAAAGTAAGGTCTTCCCTCTCAGGAATAACTGTATCTTCAAAGCAACCTCTTCTAAGAAGAGTGTGGATACAACATCTTGCCTCAAGCAAATGTGTATGCTCCTATGACACATACGTTGTGTGTTGCTTCCTATTTGAATTTTTTCCTTCTGCTTTTTCCATCTTTACCTTATGACCTATTTTTTAAAGTCATTTTGGGAAATGTTGGCATAAAAAGGATGAAAATATATATTTCACTTTTGTAGCTATATATGGAAGAAGGGTTTCCGCCACAGTTCTTGATGAAGCAGAGGACCCCTCCCCACCCCAGCTTCCAGGAACGTAAAGATCACGTGGATTCAGGCAGGGTGAGAGTGGTCAGGCTCAGGACAGGGAAGAGAGAAGCACAGGTGTTCTAGAGTGGAGACCAGTGGCTCTGGAGCAACACAAGAGGGGGGACCATGCTGTGTCCACACTTGCAGCCCTGCGCCTGCAGTGAGCGTCCAGGAAGAGTCTGGTGAGTTCAACTGAGCGCCTTAGGGAGGAGGAAGCATGGTGTGCAAAAAAGCCTGGCTCCCTCTCAAGCTCTCCTGCCTCCTTTCACACTAATGCATTCTCCTTCATAGACTAAACAGACTAATCTGCAAGCAGCAGCAACGTTGGACCTTACAAGCAATAACAAAACAAAACAGCAAGTTTTTTGAAAGCACAGACTTCGGTCACTAAGCCACCAGCTGAAAGGATGGTCCATAACTCCTTCGGTCATCCGTAGACCTGTGCTGTGGCTCATCACACCCAGCCAGCCAACCACATCTGAGTGTTTTTCATGTCACATTTGGAGGTAGCCCCTACCTCTTGGTGTTGAATGACTAACACAGAAGGCCTCTTTCAGAATACTTCTTGTCTGGGGTTCCTCAGCTGATGGAGGAAGGTTTGGAAAACAAGCCAGGCCTCTGTGATATCAAGGATTCTCCATCTCCGCCCTCTGCGGCCGGCAGAACTCAGCTGTGTAAGCACAGTCAGAGGTCACTGCCAATCAACCATCTCTGTACAGACGCCTCCAGGCTAGCTGCTTCTGGCAGATGTCCACATCTATCCAAACGGATCTGCGGACAACATGAATGACGCCTCCTGCTGCCCCGTAAAACGCTCTGGTGCCGGAGTTCTCAGCATCCCCATTTAAGCCACTCAGGCACCTAAGTGTCAGTCAGCAGTTCAATTAGGGGATGGGAAAAGAAATGGGTAATCCTTCTCCCCGATGGCCCTGGTGTGAGGGGTGGCACAGTTCTCATTACTAGATTTTGCCGGTCTCTGGACAAGAAAGCCGACAGGCACAGAGCACCCATTAAGGGCGAGCTGGCCTTATGGCTGACAGTCTCGCTTCAAGACGATTTGCCTACACATCAACTCTGTAGCCAGCATGTTTACTGAGCTCCCATCCTTTATCTGTGACCGGTGATCAGAATCCTGCTGTTTCCCTCACGTCTTCCACTTTGCAAAGATTTGTCTGTGAGGTAATGCCCAGAGAAAATCTGAGCAACCGTGCCAATTAGCAATGACCTTCAGCCTTGGGGACACAGAGGAAGCACTCTCTGGGTAAGGAGAAATTGTTTATCACAATGGGAAACACATCTCATAGATCAAATGGAGTCACTTTGGGCAAGTTCATATCCCATAAACAGTGATCACACAGACTCCGATGAATGAGGAAAGTGGCCACGTCACAGCCACGAAAGCCTCTCCCTAATTTATTCACCAAGGTCAAGCTGCCTTAACTTTTTGTGAGGCAGGAAGGACAAGGGAGTGGAGGAAAAGAACTTTGTTACATACGCTAAGACCCCACAGACTTGCCTACAGGCCAATCTGACTGAGGCATTTTCTCAGTTGAGGTTCCCAGATGACAGGACTTGTGTTAAATTGACAAAAACTTAAGCAGCCTAACTTCCAGAGAACTCCATTCTGTCACACACTTTCTAGACTTTGTAGCTTTAACCAGCTCTGATTGATGGTGTTTCCCAAGTTTTGGCATTTTGTTAGTGGTTCTGCCCGGGGCCTGTAGATTCATGGATCTCAGTGGGATTTGCTCAAGCTTCTGTGACCAACTACTGTGCTGGCTGGCAGGATCCCTGGCCTAGAGCAGCTGCTGCTGGAAGGACCCTGCACTCTCCCACTTGGCCTCTCATCTTCCTTCAGGCCAACCATTGGGTAGCACCCAAGAGGGGTGAGTGAAACCAAAAGCTGGGCTTGAATCCACAGGCCAGCGCTCCTCCAATATCCTGCTGAGTAAATGAGCCATTTGGCCAAGCCAGGCCAGGAGATGGAGAAACAGACTCCACTCTTGATGTTGCAAAGTGCTGCAGCCAAGGACACAGATGTGAGATTGATGGAGAGTTGGGGATGCTGATGAAGTCTATCAGCCATGGTGTGATAAGGCTATGGTTAAGGATGCTGATGAAGTCTATCAGCCATGGTGTGATAAGGTAGTGGGAGGAAAGCAAATGGACATTAGGAACATTTGGCCATGTCTAGAGACCCAGGGTTCTTTTCACCATGGGCAAACCATTCAGATCTTGAACACCTTGGCAGAAGAAGAAAATGAACGATTTCCTTCTGAGCAATTAAAAATTCCAACTGGTTATGTAGTCAGAGAGAGGATGCCCCAAGGTCTTAGTTCGAGGGATGGGAGTGTTTCTACTCTACATCTTTCTTTTTGTCTTCTAAGACTACAGCAATATTACTAAACTAAATATTAGAATCTCCCACATGTCTTTACATCCAGCAGACTCTGCCTGTGCATGCAGAAAGACCTTGAAGCTCTCATGATGATCAGATGAAATGCTTGAGTCCAGAGTTTAAATTGACCCAAGGGATGCAATGGGGATGGTACAGTCAATCGTTGTATTGTTATGATGGTAGAGAAAGTGACCACACAATGCCACCACGAGACTCAGCAGGGACCAGGGGTTTGTTGTCACTCTTAATGGGATGAAGGGGTTCTCAGCCCTTCTACAGCATTCTCTCAACAATCATTACCACAGACCATTTTTTCCCCTGCTTAATAGTAAATGAGAAAAGCAGAAAGAATCCATGCAAGGGAACTTTGTCCTCTATTCTGGGTATTCAACACTAATAATAATTCATCACGGAGGGCTTGTGGTTCCTTCATATTACCATGGCTCATGGTCTCAGAGGGGTGAATATATCATAATGAATAAGGCATATCAGAGACACTAATAACATGGTGGGCAGGAAGCAGGGACAGAGAATACCAACATTCAGCTGGATTTCCCTTCTTCCCCCCTTTTATTCAGTCTACATCTCCAGTCCATGAAGATGGTACTGCCCATATTTGGGGTAGATCTTCCCTCAAGTCAATTAACTCTTCCTGGAAGTGCCATCACAGACATGCACAGAAGTCTTCTCACTGGTGTGCTGGATGATTCTAAGTCCATCTAGTCAAGTCAATGATATGGGTAACCATGGCAGAGCCCTGCTCCCACACAGACTCCATTCCTTCTCCTGTAAAGAGCCCTACCTTTGGGAAGCTGTGCTGAGGATACCCAGTGGCCAGTTGTGGTGAGGTTAGTGGGATGAGGATCTCACAAATCTTAGGGGTGTTGAATTAAGCCCTAATGTTTAGATGATATTCCAGTTAATAGCTGTTGTGTTGGGAATTAAGAGTCCACACATGAATTTGGCGGTGGTGGAATCACAAACATCCAGACCACAGACTCAGGACAATGGAGTTCTCTGGAAGTTAGGCTGCTTAAGTTTTTTGTCAATTTAACACAAGTCCTGTCATCTGGGAACCTCAACTGAGAAAATGCCTCAATCAGATTGGCCTGTAGGCAAGTCTGTGGGGTATTTTCTTGATTAATGAGTGTTATGAGAGGACCCAGCTCACTGTGGGCAGTGCCAACCCAGGACAGGGGTCCTAGGAGATTTAAGAAAGCAGGATAAGCGAGCCATGAAGAGCAATCCAGTAAGCCCTATTTCTCCATGGTTTTTGCATTAGTTCCTGCTGCCAAGTCCCTACTTTGGTTTCCCTCAATCATGAACTATAAGCTTTAAGATGAAATAAACCCTTTCTTGCCCAAGTTTCTTTGGGTCATGGTGTTTATCACAGCAATAAGAAGCGAACCTGGGCAGAATTGCTTTGGGTGTGTGCTCAATCTCAGAGCAGAAGGCAGACTAGTTCTGTCAGGACTTAATAGCTGGGAATAGGGGAGGAGATGGTTCATGGAAAAAAGAGAAATATCTGGCCCAACTAAAGAAGGAACATATTAAGGACAGGCCCCAACAATAGATACTTCACTACAAACTGATACCATCTGTACCCTCATTCTCTGGGTGAGGACGTCGAAACTCAGCAAGATGAAAAGACAAACTTCAGGTCACACATCAGTAGGTTGGAAATTCAGATGCAGGTCTGATTACAAATGACACTAGATAGTGCCCATTCCCGGTTGCCTGCTAGACATCTCTATTGCCAACATGATAATCTGAATGTATGACAAAGTATAACAGGAGCTTTTGGTATATGCAGCAAACCAATGAAGTCAATAGTGGTTCTGAGTATTATGTTTGAAGTGTGGGGAGACTGTTATACACCATCTAAATCTTCTGACCAAGTTTTTAAAACCACAATGAATTTTAAAATGTATAACCTCATTTAGAAAAATTAAAAGATGGAAATGAGTTAATTGATAAATACAAATTATTTTTTTTAAAAGAACACAGAATTAATATAAAATAATCGCCTCCATATGACTGATTTACCTTCAGCCTGACTGCATTTAAATTATCTCTTGCCTTTATTCAGACCTCATCTAGGGAAATAAATGAACCTTTCATATTAGAAGGAGATAGAATGGAGAATACCCCATGAGGAGACAGAGAAGAAATAGTCTGAGTTCTTAAAAGATAGATGGAGATCCCTTTTCTTCTAGTTAGTACGAGGGTGTACATATCCACTGCAATAAATCCTGAATCTTCAAAATCATCCCTTCTAATGCCATCTCCCAGGTCATGAGTTCATACAGCTATGTTATCTATGGTCAACCCCCCGCCCGCCGCCTCCCCCCGCCCGCCGCACCCCCCCAGCCCATGGAGGGCGATGTGCTTCGTAGTCTAAACAGACAGACAACATCTTGCTCACTTCCAAGAACACTATCCAGACCCTGAATAATGATACCACAAACTGAGATAGTCATTCACATCCTTCAAGAACAAACAGTGGGTATGGATGCAGCTTCTTGGCAGAACACTTGTCTAATGTGTACAAGGCCCTAAGTACCAGTGCAGATTTACCCAACAGTTGTCCATGTTTTTACTTGAATAGCTCAATCATCTTGCAAAGTTGAGTCACACCAAGTAGGGCTCCACATGCAGTGGAATCAAACTGGGGAGCAGTTGGGGAATGTTTTTCTTTGCTTGGGAAGCCTGAGTGTTTTGCTGTCCGAAGAGTCTCAGTGGAGCCATGGTCAAACAAACCTTGGTAGGTCATCGCTGAAACTCCCACGGTGTTCACTGGTATCTTGATTGGAGCTCTCCTCCCACAGAGTGGGGTGGGTGAATCCCTGGTCAGAATGGATTCAGAGGAGAACAGGGAGAGCCAAAAGGGAGAGACCTGGGACATCAGTTTCAGGGGCATTGCCATAATCGGAGATGGTAAATCTTGCCAAGAGTAGAAAATGATGTGAGGTCAAGAAAGTTTCTGTCCACCTCCCTGTGGGGAATTACAGTAGGTTTACATGTGAATGGGATGCAGCTGGATAGGGGAGAGCTAGTGCTTGAAAAGACAGAGGCTGTCACTGAAGTTTGTTTTTGAACAGGAGAGAAGGACTGGGACCCATCACCCAACCACGGGAGGGTTGACCTCAGACTCATGCCAACCAGGGATATGTGGTACCCCTGAACAGGTGCATCAAGTGGTAGGTCACAGCCACCATGGTCTGAGACAGTTCCCTTCAGGCTGCTCAATTTTAGCAATGAAATAAGCATTCAGATGAAGTGAGGACTGAGTGAGGAGCGTGAGGAGGGAGGAGAGACGGGAACTAGCCGCCCAGTTGATTGGCAAGACGGACAGTCAAGAAGCACAACTCAAAAATGCTGTTTCTGGACTGCGACACGGTATACTTAAACTTGACCCCACAGACCCTAGCTGTCAGTCCAAGCTTTGAATTCTGATTGAAATTGTCAGGTGGCGACAACGTCATGCTTTCTGCACACTGGCAAAGTCTGTAGCCAGTGAATGTAAGTTCACAGCCTTTCAAATATTGGTCTACAGAACAAAAATATTTTCAATTAAATAAAATCAGATCATTCTCCTGCGATGAGGACAGACCTGACACTAGAACTGTTCAAAAATGCTTTGCAAATGTGCCCGTGACTTGAGGAAAAATTATGAGAAAGAAGCAAGAAATGAAACCGACGTCAGACATTGTTACAAGGCTGGAAACATAGTCCTTCTTTTGTGATTAATTTTAGAAGTGTAAAAGACATTCATATCTAAGCCAGGATTCATGAAGCAGTGTTTAGATGGAGTGACCTGACTTTTGTGCTCCCTAGGTGGCCCACAGCTCCCTGAAGTTGCACACCAGGGGGTGTTTGTACATGAATACGGGTATGTGCTTCCAGAAGAGAGCACACAACATTCACTGAATTCTCAAAATAGTCCATGATTTCAAAGGCATTAAGGATGAATTCATTAAAAAAAAATACTACCCACAGTGGACATAGTGGGATATCTCACACAAGGTCATTTCTGAAACAAAGGGCCAGTCTTGGAACAGCATCACCAGATGCAGAGTTTGGAATCTGCAATGTGGCTCCAGAACACACAATCTTTTTCTTGCTCTTGCCTTGAGCTCATACTAAAAGGACCCTGGGTTTCTGTGCTGAGGAGGTGTGCCTTTCAACATGGTTCTTGAATAGTCAGAGATGTTTCTGAAGGAATGTGTGAGATGGACCAAGATCCCTGGTGAGATGTAGAATGTTTGATATAGAACATCAAAGTCCCGTTTGTCCTGGGGCCACATGGATAATAGTTGTTGGCTGGTTATCTTACTTTGTGGGGAGAGATGGGAACACACAGCAAGAAAACCCCATCAAATGGATTCTGCAGGGGACTCCCAACGGGATTCTCAGTAGGAACAGCTCTCAAGGTGTCAAGATAGGAAGACTCTCTGCGTTACAGCTCTCTCACTGCCCTGTTCTCATCTCCATGATGCTCCATTGCCCTGTTTCCTATGGTTCCCCTCCACCCATGCCCATCTTCCCAGTGAGAACTGATGTCAGAGAAAGTCTAAGAAAAGGCAACTGCCTTGGACAGGGCACTGCGCTAACTCATAACCTCAACCGAGGAAGTGGCTCAAGTGCAACAATGTGTTATGTCTTCATAGCAACCGCTAGGCCTGTTGTAGACCCTCCCACGCCAGGCTGAGCTCTGATGCTCTCTGACTGGTCTGACTGGATGACTCTGGGCAACCTCTTTACTCTCTTGACCTGGAGGTCCCGGCTCTTAAAATAGGATGCTGGTGATGATAGATGGATGCACAGAGGATTGCCTTTCTTTTGATTGGTTTGCTTTGTTTTTGTTTTTGTTTTTGTTTGTTTGTTTGTTTGTTTTTGTTTTTTGTTTTTTGTTTGATCTAAGCACAGAGAAAGGGGTGGAACAGGTAAGACTCAAACCACGACAGAGCCACCACAGCCCATGGCTCTGCCTCCCAGCCTTTTCTTGTGGGGAGGCTGTACCTTCTTTCTAGAAGGTGATTGTTCTTTTCACCCACAGTTGAACTGTTTTACAAACTGATGAGAGAACAGGCCTGGGGTGGCAGCCCCTGATGGCTCTCACTAGATCAATGAGGGCATGCATTGATGATGATTCGGTCCCCTCTAGAAATGCTGGGCCCCAGGAGCTGTCCTAATGATCTCACAGACCAAGAGGGCCAACACATTGACATGTGATTGAGTAACTCAGCAGGTGATCTTGCCATGCAGGTACTTTCTACACCCATAAAGTTAGCAGCTAGGGGGCCAACCAAGCCTGGGTATTCACCATGCCCAATGCAAGAAGCCCACATATTGTATTCAAGTCTTCCAAAGAAATAAAGACAAACAAAAACTGACTGAGGAGTGAGGCAAAATATTTTATCATTTATAACCAAACAGAACCACATAGAAAAAATGTCTTTGTGATATCAATGGTTGGATTTAGTAGGATTTAGTAGTATACGGTCTATTTTAACTTTTTTTTTTTTTTTTTTTTTTTTTTGGCCAGTTCCCCCATGGGTAGTTTTATTTTGCTGAGAAGGCACAGAAAGGGGTTAGAAAAATTAGCATTAATTAGACTTTATTTCTTTTGGCCACTGGCCACAAAGTTCAAATAAAGTGCAGCCTCTGACCAAGTTCTGTCAGAAGCAAAATGCAAACTACACAGACTGATTCCCTTGCCTTTGTTCTGACAAGAAAGGGTAATAGAGCTAGAGGGAAAAGAGGAAGATGAAGTTCATCTTCCCTTTCTTTAACTTCCTTTTTGAGAAAACAAGTGGGAAGCAGAAGAAAAAAGCAAGATACAAAGACACATATCAACTAGGTAAACTGTGAGTGTTTGAGTGTAGCCAGTATAGTGCATGCCTATGAACTAAAGCTCCATTCCTTCAGTTTGAGACAGAAGCCTTGGCACCGACCGCTGCATCCCATTTTCCTCCAGACCCTCATCACACACACACACACACACACACACACACACACACACACACACACACACACGCCATGGCAAGCTTGTGGAAGTCAGTGCACAGCTTGCAGGACGTGGGTCTCTCCTTCCATCTTATGGGTCTCCTGGATCCAACTCAGGTTGGGCTTGCTAGCATGCTTCCTAACCCACAGAATCATCGCACTGGCCTCCGACCCTGCTTTCAAAACACAGAGGGATCCCATTGCTTCCCAGCCCGTCTACTGCAACCCTGCCAGGACAGGCCACTGTGACCTCTGTGCTGAACATACAAACAGTCCTGGAGATGGCCTGCATGCTTCTTTCCCAGAAAAGTTTTCTGTTCAGTCAGCTTCCTGGCAGCTCCAATGTCTCCTTGCTCGAGCTTTCTTTTCCAGCCACGAGACGCCATAAACACATGAAGCATTCATTCCTTCAACCAGGCATGGATAACTCACATCCTTCTGTCTGAACCTGCTTTCCTTGGCTAAGCAGCATGGCCTGATCCTTTTCCTTTGGGGCCAGTCAGCACTGAATGCCTCAGATTCTCAGAGGAGTCCTTCTGGATCATTCTATGCAACATGAAAATCTTTGTCCAGCACACTATAGTGCTCTTGACCATTTTAATTTTTCTCCATAGTGTGAAACAAAGCCCTACATACGTTTCTTTGCTTGCAGTGGGCATCTTCATAGTAAAATTTCTGCCACCCAACATTTATTTGTTTATATTACCAGAATCCCTCCAGTTCAAATGCACACTCCTTGAGATGTGGTTTTGTTGGTTTGTTTATGGACTCCTAGGACCTGTTGTCAAATAAATGTCACCAGAGCAAATGGACAGGTAGTGGATAACTTAGTAAGTACATACGAAAGAAAGGGAAAGAAGATGGGAGAGCATGAGGGAAGGGAGGGAAAGAAAACCAACTCATTGTTTGTTGAGTTCTAAAGCCATGGATTGGTGGAGAAGTACATAAAATATATGGGGGAGTGAAAGTGTAAAATTCAATGTGATGCTCCACAGCTTCCATTCAGAATGCCAACTCAGAACTCTACAGAAATTCACTGAGCTGTATAGTCTTTGGATCTGGTTAATTTCAGTGTGTGTTTATTTTTAATTTAAAATTTTTTGTAATAAACTTTAAAATTAAAAAAGAAAACAGCATGTGTCTCAAGTAATAGTATGGTTAATATCTTGTAGTTTTCTTGGCTTTCCTAAATGTATGCTTTAAATATGTGCTATTTCCATCATTCAGAGAAACTAGGACACTTATATGATTTTTGTAACATTTGAGATCTAGCCAAAATTGGATAACTTATACTCTTTTGGATCAGGTCTTGAGGTGAAGGTCTGAACATCTTAATGATGCTGTCACCCACTGAGTCATCAGGTCCATTCCACAGCCTCTCAGCCACCTCCTCCATGTCCTCTCCTCTGCCCCTCAACAGCAAGCTTTCCATCCTCCCCAGTATGGCCCTCCCTCTCCACCCCAGGGCTCTGTCGCCACCATCAGATTGGCAGGATCCAGCTTTCCTCCTTTCTTAGGTGTCCAGTCCATCTAAGACACTTCACTTTTTTCTTCATGTATCTTTGTCCTTTTCTTCTCATCTACCCACATTTCACGTCCCCCGTCATTTCTGCTCCTGAATTCAGTTCTGTTTCCAACCTTCTCCCCTTCAGTCAACGTCTCCATCTGGAAACTTTCTGGAACCCAGACCTAACCATCTCCTTCACTGGTCTAGAATCTCTCCTCTACAACGCTTTGGGCCCTGCTAGACCCATGGGCCGGTTGCCCACTTATCACAGCCCATCTCAACTCCAGGACTTGTGTCTCCAGCTCTTCAGCCACCTCTTGCCCCCAAGCCTGTCAAGTGAGTTAGCACCAATCTTCAAAACTCAGCTCTCTAGCCTCTTCCTCTAGAAGCCACACACCACCACCCCCACAACCCCCACCCCCACCCCCGATTCCATTACGTTGGATGCAGCTCCTTGGTGTTCTCAGGGGAAGTTAGATCTTGTTTCAGTCATGGATTCATTCACTGCAACCTTGATTGCACTGTTGGCCCCCTGGGGTTGGAGCCTGTGTCTTAACGCTGTATTTCAACATGACATTGAACTCAACATTTGACATCGGGTAGAAATGTCCTAGACTCTTATAAAAGGGAAGAGAGCAAAAGAAGAGAAGACCTAGCTCAATAATTAGATAGAGCAGGAGTATAAATATGTTTGGGGAAAATTAGATAAGGTCTGGGGCTGTGCAAGTGCAAGTGATCTCTGGATGTCTGCAAGCCTTGGAGCCGAGCTGTTGGAAGAGAACAGAGCGTGGTGATTAATGAAAGACCATGTGCGTTTGAATCCCAGCTTAACCACTTGGAAACTGACTGCCCCAAGCACTGCCCCCATCTGATGCTCAGTTTCCTCATCGGTGAGTGACAAGTGTGATACTGTCAGGCTGCTGGAGTCAGTGTGAGGTTAAACAGGATAATTCACGTGAAGGGCTCAGCACAGTGCCTGGAAGCAGCAAATGTTCAGTAAAACGTCACTAATGATAATGTTGATGATAATCACCAGGAAACAAGACACCGAAGTGTGTTTAACCGCACAGCAAAGGGAGGTCCGATAATACGGTTCTCCATTATCTCATATGGATGACTTGCATTCCATACGATTTCAAAGGCCAGCTCCTGCACTGGCATCCTCCTTTTGGGGAGCCAACCAGCTGCTCTTTACAGCACACCAGCCACACCAGAGATCCAGAGAGAGGGGTGTTCACCTTTCTCATGATTTAGCTGCCGTGTTAAAACTGCGCTCAGCACCATTCCACAGGATGGTAATGTGCATTATGTGGAAACAAGCGTTCCGTGACTCCATAGGGCCATAAGATGCCATAAACCAACTCCAAGGGTGTTGTACGTTGGCTGTAAGATTTCTCTGGGAGTCCCCGGGAAGCAGATGGCAGGATTCACCCTGTTTTTCATTAGAACTTTCTATGGTTTTTAGATCATCTCTGAGGACTTCCGCAAGTATACTGACTCAAGGTCAGCTCCAAGGTCAGCATGTGCATCCCAGGTAACTGGAGAGGTGGGAGGGGAGTGAAGGAGAAAGCAGGCAGTCTCCAGATACACATTTCTACGGTGATAGCACACATGAGTATTGTGTGTTCGGCAATTTTTCTGAATACATAAAAAAGCATTCTGTAATAAAAACAGATACCATTTTTCTGAAAATAATTGTCATATTTGAAATTTGAGAACATGAAAGCTATCACTTTAAAAGAAATCTTCTTAGGAAGGAAAATTCCTTGTGTGTTCTGAGCTCTTAGGCAGACAAGGGTGAAATAAAACAGAATTCCAAAGCTCCAGACAGTGAGGACCTCCATTTCCCAGCCCTCTGCTCCAGCCCCTGACACCCCCATCACGTGAAGGAGCCCCTGAGGTCTCACTGGGCAGATCTCCAAGAGCTGTCTTTGAACTGGGCTTCTCTAGCCTTCTTGAATATGTCCCTCCTTCCTGAGGGCACCTGAGGCCTGGAACAGCCCTGAGCTCGGCTGGGCCAGTAACGCCAAATCAGCCTCACCTGCACTGAACCCCAAGCCTGAGCTTTTATCGTTGTTAGTCACCAGACTTCACTGTATTTGTGATTTTCTGCGCATGTTTCAAAACTGTTTTCAAAGTCGTGATCAAAATTGGTTTGCTATCGTGTGTGTGTGTGTGTGTGTGTGTGTGTGTGTGTGTGTGTGTGTGTGTGTGGTCTACCTCTCTTCCTAACCACCTGGGGTCTTTGCTTGTTTGTTTTTGTTTGTTTGTTCTTTCTGAAGTCTGTGTTGGACCCAACTCCACAACCAGATCAGGGGCAGACTGGAGTGGGGTGGGGAAGGGACGGAGGCAGCAGATAATGGAGCCACAATCTTTGTTAACTGTTCCCTCAGGCATTTGCTGAGACTCTTGCCCTCAGCAGCCCATCCCACTGCCTGTGTGAATAGTGCAGGCCCATCCATGGAGCCATCATTCTCACAAAATGCCACAAGCTGCCCGATAGCTTCAGAGATATCAGATACAATCAATACCTTCAGCAGGGCTAGAAAAAAACATCAGCTCAATATGTAGCCAAGTAAGCAAGGAGGCTAATTAGCTACACTCTCAGGGGTACTCTTTGAGGGGCCAAGAGCCCATCAAAATCCAGGTATGACACCCTCAGTGCTAGCCAGAAGCCTCTAGTGGACCAATCAGAATAGAGCTCTGAGGTGAGGGCAAGATGTTGACAGAGAAGTGCTGGGGGCTTTGGAATTGGGTACCACTGGGTAAGCAATGCCCTGCTGTGGATATCGCTCTGTATACATAAAATGCTGATTGGCCAGTGGCCAGGCAGGAAGTATAGGTGGGATAAGCAGAGAAGAGAATTCTGGGAAGTGGAAGGCGGAGGGAGACACTGCCAGCCACCACCATGACAAGCAGCATGTGAAGACGCCGGTAAGCCACCAGCCACGTGGCAAGGTATAGATTTATAGAAATGGATTAATTTAAGATGTAAGAACTAGATAGCTAGAAGCCTGAACCATTAGGCCAAACAGTTTAAACAATATAAGTGTCTGTGTGTTTATTTTATAAGTGGGCTCTCAGACTGCCAGGGTTTAGCGGGACCTGGAGAGAAAACTCTCCAGCTACAATGCCCAGTCTGAACTTTCTCCCTCAGGGGCTATATTAGTCAGGGCTCTCTAGAGGAACAGAACTTATAGTATCTATCTGTCTATATCTATATCTATCATCTATATCTATCTATAAGTACATAGAGAGATATCAGTACATAGATAGATACTATATAGATAGGTATAAGATTAGATAGTCTATCTATAGGTACATAGATAAATATAGACTATATATATAGATATAAGATATAGGTACTGTATCTATAGGTATATAGATAGCTATAAAGGGGATTTATTACTGTGGCTTACAGGTTGTGGTCCAGCTAGTCCAACAATGGCTGTCTGCCAACAGAAGGTCCATGAATCCAGTAGTTATTTAGTCCACCAGGCTGGGTGCCTCAGCTGGTCTTCAGTATACACCAGAATTGCAAAAAGAAGGAATGGCCTTGCCAGCAAGAGTGAGACCAATCAGGCAAAGAGAGCGTGCTTCCTTCTTTCGTATGCTTTAGATAGGCTGCCAGCAGAGGGTGTGGTCCAGATTAGAGGTGGAGCTTCCCTCTTCCTAAAATCTGGATCAGAGGTCGATCTTCTCAACAGATACAAAATAAAAGTGGATCTTCCCACCTCAAATGACTTCATTAAGAAAAAGCCCCTCACAGGTGTGCCCAGCTGCTTAGGTTTTAGTTAAATCCAATGTACCTGACAGTCGAAACTAGCTATCACAAAGAGGAACTGTCGTAATTTCAGGCTTTGTTAGCATGGAGGCACTCTGTCGCTTGGGCTTGGATCACACACACACACACACACACACACACACACACACACACACACACACACACTGCACTCTTACAGGAGACCATTGCAAAGAAATTCATAAAATAGGCTTGAGATTCATTTGGCAAACAAGGGAAATGCCTTCTGCTGGGTCCAGTGGAAGACAGGACTGTGCAAGGCTCTGATACCATGTTTTGAAATATGATTAAAAAAAAAAAGGCTGTCATAAAATATTGAAACTGTGGACATGAATGAAGTAGGACAGGTTTTCCCTTTTAACGAGTTTCTTGGTAGCTTTACATTCTATGAACTCTTGCATTTTCTATTTTTTTCAATCAACAATGTTACTTTTAACAACAGAAAAAGTCACTACATCATTTGTTCAACATCTGTGTTTAAATATCTCTTTAGAATCTCAGTTATGAATATAACAACATAATTATGCTTGCTTGTATGTGAGCAGACACCATTGGTTGCACAAAAAGAGATGTGAGCAAATATGTGTGCCTATAACTGCGTTTATATATACATCTTATCACGATTAACTTGGAAGAGCAACAACCAACATAGAGAACTGATCTGCCGGAAACCTGCAAAGGTTTATCATACCAGCAGGCCAACAACAAATAAAACAGAGATGCCCACCAGGTTAATGCCCATCTGAAACCATGGCGACTGTGCTCTTCACTGGCCTTTGTGCCTAGGAGAAGTTTTTCTCAACTTTTCCCAGTTGGGAAACGGCTCTGCACACAGATGGAGCAGAGGAGGGAGGAGGTTCTCTCTCAGGACAGGACAAACCCAGGGCCGTGTCTTAGACTCTGAAGTCAAGAGATTTCTTCTTGGGTGCTCTACTGCCGTACCTGCCCCATCAGGCTCCCTGCCAGTCATCAGCCAGGACTCCCTCCTCTGGGCTCAGGACTCACCCTAAGGGAAATCTCTAGACAGGCTCCGGAGCCTGAGGTTGTATAACTCCACAATTCCACGACGTCCAGAGCTCAGGACTGGCTCTTTGCCCCCTTCCTGCTCTCTCCCTGCTTCTCACCAAGTATGACTCAATCTCCAAGAAGCACAGAGCTTCCTTATGCACAACGTAATCCTCAAAGGTAAGAAGGGTGGCCCGAAGGGAAAAGCTGTATGGGCAGCAGCGGTTCAGTCAGAGGCCTGAATTTCTTTTTAAAATAAGCACTTTTAAAAATTACAGTATTGTGGATGACCCCAGGGCTTTGCACATTCTCAGTACACCTCTTACACTGAGCCACACGCTGGCCCCTGGTATTTACTATGGTTCTGTCATTTTGTCATAGTTACTCCCTCCAATGGCACTAACTGGCCAAGATGAGAGCATGGTACTCCACCATATGCTGCATGGTGAAATCTTTTGGGTTCCTCGTGCAGGATGAAACAGAATAGTGTGTGCATGTGTGGTTAACAAAAAGGATCATTCAAATACGTTATTTCAGTAATTGAAGCTTCCAGTGGGTCTGGAAGATATATGGAAGACTTTTAGTCCATGTGTCTGTTCAGTTATTTTTTTCAAAGCATAGGACATGACAGCTGCTGTCAATGGAATGACTGATGGACCCGAAAATGTAATTCTGAATCAGATGTGTTTCCTCTCTTGCATAGACCAGCCAGTGCTGCATCCCATGTGAATGGTACATAGACCAGCCAGAGCTGCATCCCATGTGAATGGCACGGGCATCTTTGTAATGTTTCAGTTTCACAAATCAGCATCGTACCCTCTGACCAAAACTGAAAAGAAATCAAAGAAGAGTTGATGAAATCCGTCTTAGTCAGGACTTCTTGGATTTTAAGGGTTGTGGCAGTTACCCAAGAGTTGTAGTTTGAATAAGAATGGCCCCCATAGGCTCATATATTCGAATGCTTAGTCACAAAGGATTGGCACTATTTGGGAGGATTAAAAGGATTAGGAGGTGTGGCTTGTTGGAGGAAGTGTGTACTGAGGGTGGGCTTTGAGGTTTTAAAACCCATGGCAGACCCAAGCGTTCTCTCCACCCCCCTCCTTTCCCATCTTAAAAAAGTGTGTGTAACTTAAAACTACATCTTACAGCCATTGTTTCAAGTTAAGGACACACCAATGTCACTCACCTTCCATAAAGCAAATTCCAGCAAAGACAACCACTGTCTTTGTAAGAGTCGTCACTACTTCAAGGCTAATAATCACCCTGGCTTTGGGATGCAGGGCTTGGACTGGTCTGCCAAGATCGCATCCCTGTCTGCATCCTGGCTCAGGAAGGGCTGGTGTGGGGTGCTGCTCAGAAGCCCAGGGCATGGGAGAAGCACAGGGCCCTGTGGTGGATGGACCTGAACACAGGAAAGCAATCTCAGACCCAACAGCAGCTGCACAAAACGTCACTGGGAAAAGCACCTGGAAGCAAAGGGAGACCAGTCCTCCTGCAAGGAATCCAGAAACTAAGACAGAAACCAGACAGAATGCTGAGCTATGTCCCACCGCAGTGGCCAGTGTTACCAAGGAGGCACTATGGCTCCGAAAAACACCTTCACGGAAAAAATCCAGGAATGTGCCTCCAATCATGATCAGACAGACGTGTTTATTCTCATAAAAATAGAACCCAAATAGCTTTGGGGTCAAACAAGTTTTCCAGGAACTGAGATATTTTAGTTTCCCCCAAAGAAGTCCAAATTTAATTAAGATGGGATTAAGCACATCTGGACATCTCAGCTTGCATTTCAGCATGATTTAGCCTCACAGGCAGGAGGTTCGGCTCAAGAGACACCCTTCCTTTCTTCCAGTGGATTCTATCCTTAAGCGGCAGAGCACACAGGGCTGGGATTCATTACATGTCCAGCCTGCATGGCACAGAGGTATCCAAAAGGTTCTTCTAAGTCCTAGGAGCTCTGGATGGGCCTGTGTGTCACCCAAGGACTTTTAGTTTTGTGACTTCTAATCTACCTCCATCTATTCTCTTATGTTAAGGCTGCAAATGACAAGCTCAGTTGTTCTCTCTCTCTCTCTCTCTCTCTCTCTCTCTCTCTCTCTCTCTCTCTCTCTCTCTCTCTCTCTCTCCATAGTGTCTCTGAACCAAAACACTCCATCCAGCAGCACATGCCCTCTCTGATCTTGTGTGGCCACACCCAGGAAGACCACAGTGACTCGGAATGCCAGAACCGGTCAGTTTCATTCAAGATTCAACGCCACTGTTTCCCTCAGATGTAGCCGTTCTTCATTTATAAGACCTGTCTGCCTCGAACCCATGGGGCAGTTCCCCTAGTGTCAAATGCCTGTAGCTCAATGCCTTCATGTCTCTGAGTTCTTCTGCAAAGCGAGCAGTTTGGCTTGATTGTTGCTGCTCTCAGGGTCTGACACCCTGTGATGCTAGAGGCCCCAGACACTAGGGTGGCTCCTCTGACTGATGTTTCCTGGTGGCTTATATTTGAAGGCTGGATCCTAACCCCACCCCTAGAGAGGATGCTTGAAAGGGAAAAGCCAGGCTAGATGGAGGGGACAGGCACCAGATATCCAGATTCAAACTGGTCAAGTTAAATCAGTAGCTCTGGCAATCGCAAGGCTCTTCCTTTCTCCTTCTCCCTTCTGGGACCAAAGCCTGTGTGCTGACTTAAAATTCAGCCATTAACAGCCAGGAAATGACTTTCCCATCCATCAGAACCCCGCTCAGCCATGTTCCAGCCTTTCCCTCTCTCCCTGCGTAATTATTCTCATCCACCCCTGATTACAGTTTATAATAGCTGTAATTCTTTTCGAATCAATCACGGCTTTACCACAGGGTTACCAGGAGAAATGAGAGAGGACGCAGACATCCTCCATCCCCCGGCTGGCCTTCAGATTTGGAAATTGCCAGTTTTCATCTGGGTCTCATTGAATCATCTGGATGTTCAAAGAAAAGCTAAGGTTTTTTCGTTCAAAGGCATGTTTTTAAAACTCACTCTTAACTTTTCCCTTCAGATTTTTAAAGAAAGGAAATGGTGGCTGCTTGAAGCTGATTCTGTGCAAAAGCCCAAGGAAGCTGTGTAAAGAGACCAGCAGGGACTTCCGTGGGATTTTTATCTTGAGTTGGTGTTTCTTCAACACTCTATCCACCTGAGTCCTGTGTAAATTGCTCATTTTCTGTGATTTCTGTGAGGTTTAGTGGTTGCCTTTTCTCTAGACTGATTAGACAGAACTTCCCTACCCTGGAGATAAACTTTGCTCTTAGAAAGAACTCACTATGAAAAAGTGTGACCATCAGTCACTTACTGAGATGTTTATGCAAATTAATTTTATTTAATGTTTGTTGAACTTACTGTGTGCCATACATATACATTGTGCTGGTGGTTTGATAATCTTAAAATAAAAAAGATATTACCTAGTTACTGCATCCAAGGGTTCAATATCTGGGCATGGCGGGAAGAGAGATGCATACATTCTGGAATTCATTATGGGTTCCTTGGACTGTGGCACTATGAAGAGACAGCAAGAGGGAAGCAAGGAAAGCCATTTACATCTCTGGATCTTGGCATTCTCAGAAGAAAAGTGGTTGGAAATGAATGCTGCAGGTCTTGAGCAGGCATTATCGCAGGGGTAGAAAAAGTAAATTACCAAGCCTTCTGGAAGAAGACGATGAAGGAGGCCCAGGGCAGGATGAAGCAAGTGGGCGGTGTTGTGTCCCTGGGCCTAACGAGGACAGACAAGTTTGCCTTGTCAGGGCATCCACAGGAAGCTGTACAGAACCACAGCAGTTGCTCTGTGAAAGTTCTAGAAACCCCGAGGTCATCATGGCAAACCACCGAACAAGACACAATATGTTTTTGGAGATGTCATCTCTCAAGCAGGGCCAGCAATGAAAAGGGGTAGCATTACATTACTAGGTCCCCCACCACTATAAATACAATCTTTTGTGAGACTCCACGTAGACAACTGACTTCACATTTTACAAGTACACCCACCCAAGCTGACACAGGCTGGTTTATTGGGAAACCTTTTAAACTTCCCCAAAGCCTTCAACAGCCCCATTTGCCAGGGTTATCACCTACAAGACATGAAGTCATTCAAGCCCAGGGGTCTGCAGTCTGGGGAAACATCCTAGGTAAGTTCTAATCTGGAAATTATTTTCTTTCTCAAACAACCAGGGTGGTCCACAGCAAGAAGGGTTTCCGGGCCATTCCCCCTTAAAATTTCATGAGGCCGTAAAGAAATGTTTTTAAAGTTGTGTGGTGGTAGGGAGAAAAACTCAAGTTTTTAGTTTTTCTACCTTTTATTTTTGCCATGTATTAAAGTTAACAACTATACTGTAACTTTTTTCAGTATAAAACATCTTGATATTAAAAATGAAGCAAAGTTAATCTCAGCATAAATAGGAGTCCTTCCAATCAGAACCTTGACTGAAGATACCCATGCCATTTTTCAAATACTTACTTCATCTTTAGTGTCTCTCTCTCTCTCTCTCTCTCTCTCTCTCTCTCTCTCTCTCTCTCTCTCTCTCTCTCTCTCTCTCTCTCTCCTTCTCTCTGTGTATGTGTGTGGTGGGGGATGGGGGGGGACTGCAGAAGCCAGAAGAGGGCTTCAGATCCCCAGAACCGGGGTGACAGGTGCCTGGGAATCACCTTACGGATGCTGAGAACTGAACTCAGGCCCTCTGCAGGAGCAGCCAGCCTTTTGACCTCTGAGCGGTCTTTCAGCCCCGCTGTGTTTGCTGAGGGGAGGGTCTCTCGATAAACATCCCACAGCAGCTCTGTTCTCCCATGCACCCTGCCTGAGCCTCCCCAGCTCGACAGCTAAAGTCATGTACTGCCATGTCAGGCTCAAAGATGTGTTCTTGAAGGACATGGTCCCTTGAGAGGCTCTGGTCCAGGTGGTCCTGCTTCTCTACCTGTGACAGACATCCCGAGAGGAATCGCCCCAAGGTCCCTTCTCCAAACACACTAAATGGGAAGAGCCGTCTTACCTTCCAGCATCGCACAAATCACAGAGAAGCAACTTAGACTGCAGTGTTCAAAGTGGACATTTGGACAGCGTGAGGTAGAGGCCAATATATCCATCTTTTAAATGAGTGGTTTGTCCATGCTGTGGGGAGAGGCCCAGCCTGTTAGGGTTTTATTTGTATAAGGACCCAAGTGACAAAGATCAGCCAACAACACAGACTCAAGACAGAAGAGGGATGATCATTTAGATCAGGACATGCCCAGAAATAACTCATTGTTTAATATTTTTCTTAACCCCCAAAGTAGGGGCAGGAAAAACCTATGGACCAATGATCACCTGGAGTACCTACTATGTGCTAGACTCCTATGTTCACCATTCCTCACATCATCTCATTTAGTCCTCAGGACGGTTTCTGCTGTGGTTTGGATCTGAGATGCTCACAATGGCCCATTCGTTGAAGACCCAGTCCCCAGCCTCTGGCACCATTGTGTGTGGTAGAGAGAATCTGGAGGACTTGGGCCTTGTGGCATGAGTTTAGGTCATTAGAGGCGTGATCTTCAAGGACAATGGGAATCCCATCACTTCCCTTCCCCCCTCTCCAGTGCCTATGTGGAGCGGCTTTTCTCTGCTGCATGATTTCCAATCATAGTCTACCTTGCCACTGACCTAAGATCCCGAGAGCTAGACACCCTGAACTGCGATCCCAAACCAATGTTTCCTCTCATAGTTCATGTATCCCCAGTGTTTTATTATAGTAACAGGACATCAACTAACACAGCATTTGATGTAAATTCTTGAAGTTGCCACAAGCAAGTTTTGAAAAGGTGATTCATTGGATGGGAGTGCATGGGAGGAAAGGGAAGGGGGAAATGATTTAATTACATTATAATTACAAAAAAACTATTGTAAAAAATGAAAAACTAACCTTTAGCCATTATATCTGTATATTTTACATTAAATGTAGACCACATACGGCTGTTTGACTTCTTAATTACATGAATTAAAAAAAATAAACTAAAGACTCCTTTCAGGAATAAAAAAATAAATATGAATAGAACTGAAGCTCTTTGCCAGGAATGGCATGGAGACGGATTCAGGACCAAGGTCTGTGTGACTACTGTACCCAGAACCTCCCTGTGGGATCTGAGCTGTGCCTCATGTGGCCATCCTCCTGCATGCGTGGTCTACAGTTAAGATTAGCAACCTGGGCCCCATCTCTGCGGGTTTTCTAGACCCCAGGGCAGGCTTTGCCACTCTCATGAAGTTCTGGGCTGAAAGAAGCCTGTGTGTCAAGGGTGAGCCGGAAGAAGAATAAGGTTCTGGTGGACCAAGTGAGTAGACCAAGCAAGTAGACCGCAGCCCTTGCAGAAAGCTGCTGCGGACCTCCTGGTAGAAGAGCCATTGCGTCTGGAGGGCTGGCAGGCGTCAGGTCTCAGTTTCCACAGCAGTGCAGATGCTGGTCACTGTCTGCTGCAGCTTCCTGGTTGGACACATGTTCTCAGCAGCAGGGCGTCAACGTCTTTCCCCTGGACCTTTGCTGCATCTTCTGTCACAAATATTTCCCAGAAGCCATTGCCCAAAAGAAACCCAGGGAGTGGAGAAAGCTTGCATGCTAACTCCAGCGGTTAGGTAAAGAGGATTTCATTCATTTCTCTTGACTTCCCTGGGGTCCCCTTGCTCACTGGCTTTTGCCTGCCGTCTTAGCTACTGAGTCCCAACAGGGCAGTGAGTGCTTTCTCTGTTAGTGTTCAGTGGTACATAGCCATGGTCCATGCCTCCCTGGAGCTCACCCAGCAGCACTGGAGGGCACCCGCTCCCCTACTCACAGATGCCGCATTTGGGCACAGGCTGGACATGACCCTTCCCTAGAGAGGATGCTGCCCTCATATAAACTGTATTATTAAGATTAGGATCTTTCTAGAAGCAGGCAAACTGAAGGTTCCATAGCTACCAGCAGCCCCGGAGAGTTACAGAAGCTGTCCGACATGAATCATAAACCTACTAACAATGTTATGGGGGGGCAGCTGGGAGATCCTCAGTATGGGGGGGGCAGCTGGGAGATCCTCAGTCTTTATATTGCTTTCTATATAGGCATGAGGACCTGTGTACACGCCCCCCCGAAAAAAAAACATGTAAAAGATCTGAGTGCTGTGGCACCCATCCTTGTAATCCCTGAGCTGGAGAGGTTGAAGTAGGTCTATCCCTGGGTCTCATAACCAGACAGCCTAGGCTAATCCAGGACCCCAGAACCCTGTGAGAGGTCCTATTTCAAAGTCAAGGTCAGCAAGAGTGAGGAATGACATCTACCATTGTCCTTTGCTCTCCGCACTCATTCAAACACATGTATAGCGGCTATGCATACACTCACATATTATAAAAAAAATTTTTTTAACAAACTTCCATAGGTTTTGGCATTGACTTTGCGGATGACAGCATCATCCTTCAGTGTCTAAGTCTTGGTTATGTATGCAGCTGTGAGACCCCCCCCCTTGTCTGATGTGTATGCATAGCCCCTGGTTCTTGTCACCCCCACGACAACATGCATGCTCGCTTATCTCAGAGAGGGTCCTGACTTGGCTGGGATGGAAACGTGAAGCAATCCCCTCTCGTCACTGGAGTCCACGGCCCCAGGTGAGGTGTTCGAAGCATGAGGCAATGGTGCAGCAATGGGGAGGAGACCGTGGTTTGGGAAGAAAACCCATCTTACACCTGACCCACTTTACGATTCTGGGCTTGGAAGGAAACGTGCACTCACATTAGAAGCAGAGAATCACACTACCATTGGCTGTCTCTAGTTCACATGCCCAAGTGCATCTGTGTGTGCATTGACAGGGCCCGTGAACTAAGGTCTGCCGAGCAACACATGGCTCCTCTGGTACCTGCAGAGTGCTGTTCTGCTACTCTCAGGTGGTTACAGGGCAGAGTATAGGGTTCAGGCTGTGTAGGGAGCAGGCCTAACTTCACACTGGATCCTATACTTAAAAGAGCATTGAACTTGTGTCAGGATACTGCGAACAACAGTGGCTAAAGATCCCAGATGCGAATTAATTGCATGATCTTGGGCCTGTCCCTTCTGACCCCCAGCTGCACACATGTCAATCTATGCGCTAGACCTCACTTGGAAAAGGAGCCAGAATACCAGAATCCTTGGTTTTTGAAGCTTTGTTTTTAATCCTGTAGTTGATTCTGAGGACAATCAGATGTGAAGCCCATGCCTCAATGATCACTAAGATCTGCGCACACTCTTTTCTGAAGTCCTGTTCATTTCCTTCGGAATTTGTTAAAATTCATGTGACTGCCGCTTTTCTAGTCCGTGATAATGTCATGCATGTTTTAATTTGAAACTAACATTTTACATTTGTTATTGTCCAGTAAAATTGATGATTCAGGAATACATGTCATGTTCAATTTGTCCAGAACTCACGGCTTTGTGCTGCTGATGTCTACACATGGCTCACTCTGAGAATCTTAGGACCGGATTGGCAATGATCTTACTCTTCAAGATTGCTGCTGGCACCTTACAACAACAGCTTTCCAGGCATCTTCATCAGAGAGTTATGTCCCTGTGAGAAATGAATTCCTTGCTCACCCCTCTCCCCGAAAGCTCAACAAATGTAAACTATATTCTGTGTTTCCCCCATGCCAGGCCTACAATCCAGAAACTTAGTTCTTGTACATTCGAGATCCTTCCAGGGCCCAGGGAGACAGCTCAGCTTGCTGCACCAGCATAAATTTCCAGTTCAAATTTCCAGAACCCCTGTAAATGTTGAGGAGAAACATGGTGGCCCTCCCATCTTCCCAGCATCCAAGAGGGAGAGACAGGGACTCCCTAGGGCAATCTAGCTCACTCTGCTCGATGAATCAGTGAGCTTTGGAGTCAATAAGTAATGTGGAGAGCAAGAGGAAGGCACTCAGTACCAACCTGTGGACTCCAGATGTACACACAGACACATGTGCCCACAGACCCCACACACATACACATGCAAAAAAAAAAAAAAAAAGAGCCTCTTCCTTCTCCCACATGGTTGCTCTTCGAATAGGATTTTAATAATTAAACCACTCTAGAATGTCGCTAGAATGTCAATGACAGATCCAGTATGCTTAGATGCAAGAAGATGGCACTAACTGATGAAAAAAAAAAATGACTTACAGGTAGAACTTGAGACATGCACATCCATCAATGGAGAGAGGGTCATTCACAACTCAAGTGGGTTTTCTGGGCTCCCTCTAATGACAAACGTCCTCTTGCAGGTGGCAACCTGTTCATCATTTCTCGTCAACAGGGTCTTTGAGCACGGGAAAGCATATATTAAAAAACAAAATCAACCAAACAAATAAACAAGCAAAACCCCCAAAATGTCACTAGAATTCCTACTTGTATTGCTCAAAGTCATAAAGATGAATTAAGGCTGTCTCCATCAAGCCTGGTACATAAACAAAGAGGATGATGGTCTAGAGTGTTAGCCTAGATTCCAACGAGAAAGAGAAGAGTGAATTGCAGTCAAGGGGAGCCGGGGCCCAAAGGACAAGCCTGAGGGTTTCCAGAAATACATTGAATGAAAAAAAAAAAACCAAAAAAACAGGGGAGAGAAAGAGAGAGATGAGCAGAGGGTCTCCTGGAGGGAGGATGGGAGCCAATAGTGCCTTGCACCCGCTGCTGGTCTCTGAACCCTCTAAAGGGGATGTCTGTCAGAAGGGCTTGCTCCCAATTTCCTAGATTCCTATGACCCAGTGGCAGCCCAGGGTCTCGTAGGAAAACATTTCAAAAGCAGGGGTAGCCAGATGAAGTGGAGTCTCGGGTATTCAGGCTTGGATCCAACAGAAAAGGAGCCTACCTCACCCACCCACCCATTGGCTATGGGATCAGGTCATCTCTTGTCTGGACAGACCAACAAACAAATGAATATAACCTTCCTGGAAAGAACCAGCTTGTGCTGCAGGAAGCATGTGACGAGGACCCCTGGAGCCCGCCGGCACACAGCTGCCCTTCTCACCTTGTTCACATGGAAACAGAACAGGTCCCCTTAAAACCTGACTGCTAAGCTTGTCGGGAAAGTGAAGCTTGAAGGACAGGAAAGGCAGGCAGCCATCAGTCCAGCCCATTAGCGTTCGGAGACAGTGAAGAATGGGGTGGATGGGAAATTAGGAAACTGGGATATTGTCTTCCTTTCTTGGGTAGGATGGGCAGCAGGGTTGTGGCAGAGCAGCTTTAAAAAGTCATGGTTCCTGCTTTGTCTTCCACAGAAAAGCATCTAGGGGCTTTCCATAGGACGTCCCACCCAAGGGGCTCATGGACCTGCAGATGTAATGTGGGGGCTCATTGTGGCCTTGAGCTTTGTGACCAGTGTGATGGGAAGTTTGGGAGAGAATGAAGGACTGAACTGAGTGGAAGCCGGTGGACTCCAGTGCTGTGCCCAGTGAGGGAGTGGAGTCAAACTCACCTCTTGCTCTGTGTGTGTGGGAATGGGAAGTAGGGGGCCAGCGAAGAACATGTAGTTTACAATTTAAGTTCTCTAAGTAAATACTTATTTGTTGCCCCAACAGTTTGGGATAGTAGTTAATGGGAGCTGTTACAAAAGGCAGGAGGAAAAACACATGTAAAGAAGCAGACTCAGCCCTTGAGTGGACTACCATGCCATGTGATGCTTCTGCCTGAGAGTGGGCTGCCAGTCTCTGCCTCCTTATTTTTTGAAGCTTATGGAAATAGGCTCTTGGAGGTGCTGACATGTTAACATGACAGACGAAAACTCTTTCGGGATGGTGGACCGAGTTTCTTAGAATAGCCCTTGAATTGACGGCATGGATGCACACAGCTCCATATTGAAAGACTTCTGTTGACTGTACTCTCTTCTGGGATAAGCCTGGCCCCGGATAGTTTGGATGATTGCCATAATTATGAAAAGACGATTGGACAGAGAGGGGGCATCCTGTTCTAAACCATCTACTACCCCCACCCAAGTCAGGTAAGAGCCCCAAGCCAGGTCTAGATTGTTCAGCAGCTCTGAGTAGATGGAACTGGGAAATATGATTGGGAGTTTGATGGGGCAATTTTGATATCAAGTCATTTATAACAGAGTGTAAGCAAAGATTTACACAGACATGGTAAGAAACTGGAATCAGTTAGCCACAACCCACCCTCATCTCTGCATTTCAATCAACGTAGGAAGCAAGACAGCAAAAGGAGTTGATCAAATGGGTACACCATACGCCACGTGTGATGTGTCTACTCAGCATATGTGAAATAGTATGGATTCATGAAGGTGACAAAGAACTGGTCCAGGATCCCACAGGGTGGACCTTAGTGAAAGCCATTAAGTCAAAGAAGCTAAGGAAAAGGGGCCACGTGTTATTCCATTCCATTTATAAGTCGTGTCTACAGCTGGCAGTTCCGTAGAGACAAAAAGTAGATCACAGTTACCAGGTCCAGGAGAAGAGAGATGGTTGTGACTATGAACAGAGCGAGTTCCTTTTGGGGTGCTAAAATCTTAGCCAGCAGTGATGGTTACAGGATCTAAACATGCTAAAACCTGCAAACTGTTTGGTTCAGTGTAGTAGATTTTACATTGTGTGAGTTTTGTTTCAACTTTAAAAATATGATGCAGATCCCCCCCCCCACACACAGCAGATATCAATTGCAAATAGCTTCTTGGTTAGGGGTGGTTCGCCTTTAGTGCCTTCCAATTCCCTGGCCTGTGGCTTCCTAGACAGCTTAGCCTGCCCCTCTATCTTCGACCTAACCCTCCTTCCTCTCGCCAGCTGTACTAGAAGTGAACTTGACTCTGAGGTCTCCCACATCTAACGTGCCCGTGCGTCAGTGTGTAGGAAGTTGTCCTCCACCCCCCTCCCCCCACCCCCGACTTGTTGGTCTGCAGCCCCCTTGCCCTTAGACACTGCAGGCAGTTCCACTTCTTGCTGGATGCAGTAGGACCCAGTGACCTTTACTCCTTTCTCACACCAGTCTGACGTCACTTGCTGAATACAAATGGCCTTGAGTTGGCATGTGCCTCTGCCTCCTGGGTGCTGGGGTTTCTGATGTGCTACCACACCTGGCACAATTAGTGCTTCACTGAAATACGACAATAAAATCCCCTTCCCTCCCCCCCCCCCTTGACAACAGTCCTGCTCACAGGGCATCCAGTATCATTTAAGCTTTTAGCTATTTGCTTTTATTTTATTTTTTAGTTATACTTTTTGAGATATAGCTTCTCCACCTAGTTCAGGTTGGCCTTGAACTCAATTCACCTGCCTCTGCCACTTGAGCACGGGATCACTAGTCTTTGCTACAACACTCTGCATGACCCCAGTTTCATTCTATTGCTCTACCACACAGAAGCTCCTTCCCATCTCCTTCTCTCCTGTCTCTCTCACGACATTTCTGCTCACACAGTCAGTCCGCAGCTGGAAGGTGTGTTCCCGCTGAGTAGAGCTGTCCACTCATGTCTTCTTATCCTTTGTCAAGAACCAACTCCTGCTATCACTTTTCCCTCCCGTCTAAACCCATGCTACATACAGCCCAGTTCCTGGTGTAAAGCTAAAATCCCGGCCAGCAGGCATCACTGCTGAGAACAGGCCCTGCTGTGGGGTCAGCCCCTTCTACCAAGCTGGTCCCGCAGCTACGGCAACACCTTCTGCTCATCAGTCTCCTCCCCATGCAAGTGTATCCGCACAGGGAAGAGCACAGGGGCCCATAATCCTCTCCTCACACACGGGCCTCGCTCAGGTGATGGGAGAACCTGAGAGGTGAATGCCAGCCCTCTGTGGAATCCTCCAGTGTCAGTTAGCCAGGGACCTTCTGTGGCTCCCAGACAGTGAACTTGACCAGAGAACCTAGGTATCGGCCTATGGGGCACAAGATAGAGGGCATAGTGTGAGCTACCACCTGTCTCTGCCAGCTCAGAATGATCACCCAAAGCGACTGGTTCGCCACCCCACCCCGCCGCACACGCCCCAAGCACAGCTTCTAGAAAGCAGCCCCAGAAGAAGAGGTAAGGGGCAGTTATAATGAGCAAGGATAGTCCTGAGCGTCACATCTCCGTAACTTGATGCGCACAGCAGAGGACCTGCTGGGCCATGCACATTTTCCTGGGTTTGGAACTAGAAGACCGAGTGGAGTCCTGGCTCCTGCCAGCCCCTGGGTAGAGACAACCTTCAACTGAGACATGAAGCCATCTCCATTTCCGCAGGAAGTCTCTCTTCCCTCGGCTCAACAGCTCAAACCCTTCCCACAGAGTGCCCCTGCCCCCAGTGCCCCTGCCTCACTGTTCTCAGCATTCGCGAGGTCACCCACAGTCTGAGAGTGGGGTGCTCAGCACCGTGAGTAGGGGGTGAGTTCCCCATGCCTCTAATTCGCCTGTGCAGATGGACCCACAGCTGATTAATGACATTCGGAGCCGCTGCGGCGCTCATCTGCTTAACAATCCGATTTCTAGGACATTTTAGAAGTTGTTAGCTGACTGCCAAAAATGAGGATCATTAAAAATAGATTCACAGCTGTTGAGGAAGCCAGAGATATAATTTTACCTTCATTATGCCTTATTGCAGATGTTATTGATTTAATCTCATTGCATTTTACTGTGTAATATCAATTGGCACTGTCTTTGCCATAGAAACCGGGAACTGTGTTTGTTCTTCCTGGCCTCACGACAGAAGGTGTACTCAATAGGACAGTCCAAGTGGGCCCAAGTGCTGCCCCCCACAAGTGGGGACCCTGGAGGGGAGACCTGTGTGTGTGGCCTCCAGAGACGACTCAACAGAGCTGGGAGAGAGAACAGTCTAAAAACGGGGCTTCTATGTCCTTTAAGATCATGTTCAAGAACGTGACCCATCAATATCAAATGAATAAGGCAAAGGGTGGAGCATCCTCACAGCTCCTTCCGGTTTCATTTGTGCGTCGCCAAGCATGATGGTGGGCTGGATCCTGTGTGTCAGTTCTGTTCTCTGGAAATTGCGAAAATAGAGTTTAATCCAAGTAAATTAGGTTGCATCGTCTTTCAAAAAGTGTTTCTCAGAAGACTCATTCTGAGATAGTCCGTGTTTTTTTTTTTTTTTTTTTTTAAAAAAATGGTTCTGAAGCCCTAAGTTTGAGAATGCTGTTAGAGAAGTTTGAGAAGCCCTAATAATGGCCTCTCTTTTTTAAGTAATTAAGATGGTAGCATATGAGAGGCTCTTGGGGACCAAAGATATTTAACTGATAAATGAATAAAGTATTTCCTGAGAAAATTAATTAACAAAGCATTTTCTAAGCTAGTTTGATGCAAAGACCATGTATCACCCATGTCCTGACACTCCTTGGTGGTTATCAGCAACAAACAGCCTCTGGAAGCCCGGGGTTTCAGATAGACGGCCTGTCAGCACCCCCTGAGGATCTCCAGGCCTTCATGCACTGCTGCTGTGGCCTCCATCCTGCACCTACAGGGGCGTGCAAGGATTCAGTGTGTGAACGTTTGCACCTCAGTGGCCTTGGCAGCATCCCTCACCCTGGCGCTGTTCCACCACCTCAGCTTCCAAATTCTGAGTGGTCCACCCTTCAGTTTCCGTCTCCTGCCTCCCCACCGCCTGCCCATCTCATACCCCCAGAGAGCTGGGCTGCTCTACCCATGCTATCAGTGGGTAGAGCAGGGTTTAGGGGAGTGCGCCATGGTTCTACCAAGCCTAGCTCGGATGACATTAGCTACATAATTATTCAAATTTGCACCCTTTTTGTAACCGTGATTTTCAGTGGGTCACGTAGCCACCCTGTCTTGCTACCCCTTGGCCAGCATAATGCCCATAAAAAAACATGTGCCTCAGGCTGAAGAGATGGCTCAGAGGTTAAGAGCACTGGCTGCTCTTGAAGAGGTCCTGAGTTCATTTCCCAGCAACCACATGGTGACTCACAACCATCTACATTGAGACCTGGTGCCCTCTTCTGGCCTGCAGGCATACATGCAGGCAGAACACTGTATACGTAATAAATAAATCATAAAAAGAAAGAAAGAAAGTGTTTCTTTTTGTCTCTGTAAGAGATTAGCAAAGATCCCCCATTCTCATCACTAGCATTTGAAAGGGCTCCATAGGTACCATTTAGGGTGGTGAGTGCTCACGCAAGATTAACCAACTCTAGAGACATTATCAAGGATGGTGTCTTATTCCTTCTTTGTGACCGCTGCAGACCTTTAGATATTGTTAAGGCTAATAAACAGCTGTATGGTGTGTGTACATGTGTGCATGCATGCGTGCCTATGTGCATGTGTGTGTGTGTGTGTGTGTGTGTGTGTGAGAGAGAGAGAGAGAGAGAGAGAGAGAGAGAGAGAGAGAGAGAGAGAGAGAGAGATCCTCTGCTGCTTCATAGAAAGTGTAGCACCTTTGGTCATGAGGTCTAACATCTGCTATCAGCTAGCGAAGAATGTGAAATATCTCTCTTTAGCTCTTAGCTCCTCTCTATACCAGCTTGGAGGATTCTGCAAAAATCCATTCAGCTTCCCCCTCATCCCCAACCCCATGGTGACTTAACTGTGGGCAAAATTCAGTCAGGAATCAGATCGAGGCTACCACCCCATTTCATTCTGCAGCCATTCCTCATTTCTCCTGACTCTCCAGCAGCAGACAACTTGTTGTCCTCTGCAGTTGTGAGGTACCAGCGCCTGACTGTGTATCTCTCCGCAGATCCATTGCTGTGTTTAACATGAAGCCCAGTTCCCATCTGCTAGCTAGTGGATTAGCATCTCCCAGGCAGAAAAGGAAGGAGCACATCTCGCCCCTTGTTCAGACTATCCTCAGAAGGACTTCAGCTTCAGAAGATGGATTGAAAAACTAGCTGCACTTGCCACTTAAATGTGTTATGCCTCTCAGAACCATCTAGACTTTTTAGATGGCATCAGTTACTAAATACCCTCAAGAACTGTGTGTGGGAAAGGCCATACTTATTAATGATCTCAAGGACTTTCAAGGTGGGAGACGCCTTTAAGGATAGATACTAAGAGGTACCAGACACCAGGCAGTGGATGACTGAGAGATGTACCCCCAGTTCACTGAGGAGTGCTGCTGGACAAACTCTGCTCCCCACAACTGAACCCAGGAGCCAATCCCCAGCTCCTCTAACTACAAGCTCCTCTGACAACTCCTCTTCTCTTCTGCTTCCAACGTATTTTTGTAGCTCAGATAGAATTTAGAATGCTGTCCCTTAAAGATCACACTAAAATGAAAATTCCAGAAAACTCTAAAGAATATGAGCCTCTGGAAGACCAAAAAGGAAAACTTTATCTGGAGTATGCTTGGACGCCCTTAGAAACACACACGTGCTAACTCGTCTTCATGCTGTGGGGAAGGTATGTTAAGACAAATAGTGACTTCCCTCTTTTATCACGCTTCCGGAAAAGAAAGGCGCAGAAGCCAGACATATTAGTCAGAGGCTAGGAAAACAGAAACGCGTTTTACACAGCTAAAGCTAGCCCGTTAACTTCACTGCTGAACAAAGGAAAGAAAAATTGAATTAAAACCAGACTGAAGGAAAACGACTAAGTGCTGCCACCTAGTGTCTGTTTCCTTTTACAACAGCTGGTGTATTGTGCGCCCTCTGGTGGTGCAAGGCAGTTGGGAACCCCATCGGCAATGCCTGTTCCTCTGGTTGCACAGGTAAAAATAGTCCTTCAGTGCATCTACTAAGCAAAACAGACATGCAGAACGATAGAAAACACACTGGTCCCCATTCATTGAAGAGCAAAGTCTTCCTTTTGACGTATTTCAAGTGAACTCTAACTTTTAGAATCGAAGTAATGACGTTTGTAAAGCTGTCTCCATAAAATCTGTTGAGGGGGAGTCGGATTTTTAGTTCAGCACCTGTGCTAACATTTTGTTAACTTTAAGAAAATCAAAATAAACTTCGATTTGAGTCAGAGATGAGCCCCATTCCAGTATGTATCAGTTTACCCAAATAATGAGAATGATTTCAGTCCACCTTCCTTCTTTGGGGGCGGAGGGCGTTGCTGTGGTCCAGAACACAGGAGAAGACTGTTTGTGGCAGCTGTTGAGAAACGGGACGTGCATTATTTGCACAAGACAGAGGTACTATTGTGTGTGTGTTTTAATTGAGCTGAGTTCCAGCCCAAATATTTATGGCTCCAGAATTTTTAATTAGTTAATTGTAGAAAAGAGGAAATTAAAAGACCCAGTGTAGTGCCAAGACTTAGTCTGAAACACACCATTTATGTCTGCACGTCATTTCTTCTGCAAAACGAGGACAGCCGGAGGATGTGACCGTAATGCCTGTTCTGCTTCTCAAATCCTGTGCTCATTCTTGCCACTGTCCCTGCAAGTCTCTGGAATATTTCAGGTCTTTCTCACAGGTCTCTCCAACTCAAATCCATCCTGACACTTTAGCCAGGGAAGGCTGGCATTTCCCAAATGCCTCTTGATACTCGTGAGTCTACTCACCCCTTCCTCTGAAGAAAGGCCTGAACTGTCGCCTTCTGGGCCACTACTTCTCAGGGCAGCCAGCGTCTACCACGACTGCTCTACACCGGGCAGCTATTCCACACTTTCTGTGCTCAGGATCATTCCACCCATACAATAACACTTCGGAGAGGCAGGACAGGCCCTGGTTTCATGGAACAACAAGCCAAGACTCAGAGCATCTCTAGCCTGAGCCCTCTTCTCTCCAGTGAGCGCAAGATGAACCCAGGCCTGTCTGGTTACAAAATACGTAGTCTTGGTGATTTAAAAGGCAGGTATAAGAGCCAGAGACACTGGGTGTGGGATCCAGTTTTGTCACATGTTATATATCTCACCTGTTCTATATCTCCTTGCCTCTATTCCTCATAAGTGAAATGGGTATCTTATTACTATCACAAACTGAGGTCGCCTCCAGTCAACACTGGGGATCTCTGACCCAGATGCTGAGTACTTGTTACTACTCTTCCTGCAGTGGCTCAGGAAGAGTACCAGTAGAGTTCAAGGCCCCGGAGAGATCGGGGCACTCCTGAACTTGACCCTAATGTGTCTGTCCTCTTGCCATTTCGTCTTCCATTTTCCCAGAGTCCAACAAGCTCTCATTCCAATCCCCACTCCAAACACAGATTTCTTCATCACACAGTGGTTTGGCTTTACAAACGGTCTGAAGTACTCAGACCATGGGCCTGCATTTTAGCTGTGATATGGCACCAAGTATGTTCTGTGAACTATATAAACTTTATCCTAAAACAGGCTCCGTGTTGGAAGATCTTGCCTCACTACTGATATTCAAAGCTTCATTTGCTAAATGCAATTTTGACTCACGGTATTTTCGATCTACAGTGGTTTTGTTGGAAATGTAGCTCCATCCTAAACTGAGGAGCATCTGAACTTGTAAATACCTCTTTCCAGCCTCTGCAGCTGCTGTTTGCTTTCAGAAAGTCCGCCTCTTCCTCTCTACTGACCCCTGGTGGTCAACATGGAAATGAACATGACAAAACATGTTAGATGAGGATACTGTTCTCAATAACATTTCTCAAGGCCAGGCCCCAAAGCCACTTCATTCGTGAGGTTTCAACACACCACATATGTCTTAAACAATGTCCTCCTCGGATCCTCACAATGCTGCCTCACTTTCTCTAGGCTCCTTCTCAAACTCTAAGGTATTTGCTGCCCAGTCAATAGCCCCTGGCTACACACAGCTACTGAATAATTAGTATGTGACTGATTCAAATAATGCTGTCTTGAGAAATACATGCAGATTCTGAAGACATCACATAGAGAGAAGTATAAAATATGAAATTAATATTTTAGTATTTTAACTTGTATTGATTATGTATTGAAACGATACTTAGGGTGTACTACGTAAAACAAAAATACTATTAAAATTAGCTTGAAATATATAAAAGCACAGGATAAAGATGACTCTTGGCATCTCTCCACTCAGGAAGAAATGCAGTGTGTGTCTTACAGAATTTTTATTGCTGGAGATGTGTCCAGGCTCATGGCCCAAGTCCTTTGTCCTCAACTCTGTTCATATACTACTTCCTCTGTGGCATTTCTTGTCTTTAAGATGGGGTCTGGCTATATATCCCAGGCTGACCTAGAACTTAAATCCTCCTGAGTGCTGGGATTGCAGGTGTGCACAGATCCACCCCTGTCCTCCCAGTCTTGGGATTGAAACTAGCGTCTTGTGCATGATAAGCAAGGGTCCTGCCTCTGAATTACATCCCAGCCCATTTTTTAAAAATAGTTTGAGACAGGGCCTCACTAGACTGACCAAAATTGGCCTGATCTCCCTTTACTGCTCAAGCAAACCTTAAATTAGAGATCCTCCTGCCTCAACCTCCTGGGTAGCTGGGATTATAGGCCTTAACCACTAAGTCAGTTGTTTATAGCTTCATATTTTGATGATTAATTTTCTTCACTGAAAATTTCATGTATGTATAGAAGGTATTCTGAGAACTTTCTCCACCAGTCTTCTCTTATCTTCGGCCCACACTCATGAATTTCACCATTCCCTATTTCCACCGGTCCCGTTCCCAGACTCGTGACTTCGGGTTTGGCTTTGTAACCCTCTTTAGTTCAGCCAATGCCATCTGCGTGAGCATTGGATCGGAACTATACGCTGGAGCCCAGTGGGGTCACGAGTGCAGGCACACCTGAAGGTGACCTCTCCCCTGTCTCTGAATCCTTCAGTAGCACATGGTTTAGCAGTGAGGGGTGGAAACCATCCTCTCCCCACGCCTGGCTGTTGACTAGCTCGTTCCTGCACAGGGTCTGTACAGGCATCCGCTGCTCCTGGGAGTCTGTGACTGCAGTAGCAGCGTCCTGCCCAGAAGATGGCATTTCACAGTCCCTCTCCCTCTATTATAGCTCTTAGATTCTTTCTTTCCTCTCTTTCCCAATGCTCCATGAACTTGTGAGGAAATGTCTTGCTCAGGGTCTAACCGTTCATCTGTCCCTTATTCTCAGCACCTTGTACAGCTCCGCATCTCTGCATCCGTTACCATTCACTGGGAAGGGAGGCTTCTTTGACCCGAGAATAGCATTTGTCTGTGGATATAAACACAAACAGAGGGCAGGATGCTGTTATGTCAACTCGGCTAAACAACAGTACGTAGTCCCCCTAAGGCCTACGATCTTCTGTGGCATAGGTTTCTGACCGGGTTTCCAGGCATGGGTTCCCTCTTGTGGAGGGAGTTTCAAACCCAGTGAGAGAGTGCTTGTCTACCCCCACAATAGGAATGACACTACTGCACATCTTGCCGGGCAGGTTGATCTTGTAGCTTATAGGTTTCGAATCTGGGTGAGGGCTTTGATGACTTATTCCCTAGCAGCCTGGGTAGCACTGTCTAGCCTATGAAAGCTAGCTAACTTCATTTCTAATGGCTGCAGAAGTGTCGTTTTTATGGATGTACGTACTCCATTCAGACAGTCTGCAAATAAGCCATAGATAAAGCAAAGTTGAAGATCACACTTCAAAGCATCCTTTGCGGTTTCTATGTCTACATTACCGGCTTCCGCCCCTGCAAGAGTAGTCATAATTGTGTGAGCCACATCCACAGTGAATTCAGTCATTTGTTCTTCCTCTCTCCCCTCATTCATCAGCTAGATGGATGCAAGGAGTCCGTGGGACGATTTTGATATTCAGAGAGTAAAACTACAAGATAGAGTGAGTTGGGGTCCTTAAATCACATGTGGGAACTAAGTATGACATCTTGAGCTGTGTCATAATAACACATAATAATAGATAAATAAATAATAAAATAATGATTACGTTAAGCCATTCACAGGATACTTTCAAGGATTTGTTTTATTATTTATTTAGGTGTACATGTGTCTGTGTATGAACATGAATGTACAAATGCCCTCAGGGGCCAGAAAAGGGCATCAGATCCCCTGCAGCTAGAGCTATAAGCAGTCATGAGCTGCCTGTCAGTCTCAGAATCACACTTGGGTCCCCTGGAAGAGCAGCGCAAACCCTGAGTGTCTCTCCAGCCCCTGACAGAAGGTGTTATTTATAAAGGCACGCTAATGCTAATTATCTTAACAACGATACTGGATATTTAGTTAATAACCATGTTTTTAAGGTCAGTTCCTAGAAGCAGGATTGCAAAGTCAAAGGGTATATATGTTTTTATGACTTTTGAAAACTACCAGCCCAAATTCTGCTCAGAAAGCTGAACAGTCTTTTCAATCTTATATTCCTGACATAAGAAGCCATGTGAGGCATTACATTTCCCTTACTTCTGGATACTTTGAGGATGATAGCTCTGTGCTGATGAATAATTCAGCTTACAGCGTATGCAAAAGAAGAGGCCGAATTTTAGGAATGATGGCTTCGGAGTGGAGATTTCAGAAACCACATGAGGAGTGTAGGCACTTTCAAGAAATAAGGATTATTTCTTGAAAAAGGTAGTAACACATGTGTGCATTGAAGGACGTGGGGTGTTACTGCAGCAGTGAAGCCGTGGTCTATCCAGTCTGTCTCGGATACAAGTCACACACTGTGGATGGGCCACGGGGACCTGGCAAACGGGCTGCATCTTTGTCTGTGGATTCTCTCTGGAAATCTCACTGCATACAGCTGAGCCGGGCCTTTTTCATCTATTGCAAACCAGCGCCTTTGTGATAACTGCATTTGGTCCTTTAAGAGACACAGATGTTAGACGGGAAAGGTCTGAAGACAAGCCCGCATAACTTTTAAGATTCCTCCCAGCTCGGAGCCTCCGGATGAGAGGCTCTGCAAGGAAGTGGGTGAAGCTGTCTGGTGCAGGAGTCTGTTCTGGAAGAGATCACAGTGGCCCGCCAGGCACATTGCAACCCACAGGGAGCAGGGTTCTCTGGAAGCCTAAGCAGAGCATCTCTGGACTTCCAGCTACAGGAAGAGGAAGACGGGCATGGTACCTGCAACCAAGCCTTGTGCCTGTTGAACTAGCCAAGAAAATGTGGGCTTTGGGGGCCAGAGCAGGAAGCCAGGGCGTTTTTCTTTGTTTGGACCTTTCTGCTCACCTGCGGTTATGTGGTCATCCTTAAACTGTAATCTCAACGCCTTCACAGAGTTCCAGGCGGGCGGTGGCCTCCAACTGCTTCTTTTGAAATCTATTGTGTGTATGTGTACTTTATAGGCAAATACTCCTCAGCAGACCAGAGAATCAGAGCTTAGACAACACAGCCGAGTTCAGGGGGTGCTTAGAAAATACAAGGAAGGTGTTCAGTAAAATACGGTAAAAACAACAGATCTTCGGAGGGGGGTACCCCTCCTGGGGGGTCAACGTTTATTAACTACTTGAATGTTTAAGGCCTAGTCTTCCCTTCCCCCATCTTCCTCAGGTTAAAATGTGGGGTTCTAGCTTCTACCAACTACACTTTTGAGAAACTGATCTCCAAAAAGAACAGGGAAACACTCACTGCTTGGCACTAAAGTGGACCGCACGGCTTCTGTGGGGGGTGTCCTTTGTTTTTCTGCTTGAGGTGTGTTTCGATCTCTGCATTCACTTGTGATGTGAGAATGACTGCCCGGAGTTGTACCAGGTGACACACTACCCACTCTAAATTGCTTGTCTTCTACTGTACATTTTAAGTAACACATCTACAAGGCTGCTTAAAGCCATGAAAGTGTCAGGCGGCGGCGCCATTTTGTATGGTCTTCTTCACGGCTGGTTGATAAGGGTGACTCGGTGGGACTAAGGTATGTAGAGAAAGCAAAATATTTCTCCTTTTTATTGGAGAAGAGTTTTGGTCACAAAAGTGATACTGCTGCTCTTGTCATTGACATCACTGGCAACTGGTCCCCTCTGTGGCATAGCGCCAGTGTGGCCCTTGGGGCAATGCATCCACTCAGCCCAGCACTTCAGCTCCGAATATCTCCATCCTCAAGGGTGAGTGGGTTTCTCTAAACTGCCTTCCTTACTCTGCATCCTGAAGCCTATGCTCTTCGGGCCTTTCCTTTGTCCCAGATCCCTTCCTTCTGGTTTTAGCTACACGAGGTACTCAGGGAAATGACTGCCCTAATCACAATCTCTGAGATCGCCGCATAAGGTGTCCATCACTGGAATTTCCTCATTACTTTAATGTCCTTCTAGTCACAGCGCCACGGACCTATTATGTGTAAATTAGAAACACATTATTGCACCGGCAAAGCTTTTCTTTCAAATGCATAGAATTTTATAACCTGCCACAATCTATTAAATTCCGGGTTGTCTCTACCGAAGCTGACTTTTTTCTGTACGAAGATGTCAAAGGATCTTAATTTCAGCTAATTCTGGCATCAAAATGAGCTCCTCTACTTAATAGCTGGCACTGGTCTCTGCAGCAAAGTGCTTCCAGGGACGACTGGAAATTGCAAAGATAATAGTGGGCTTCTTGGGTTAGCATCACCTCTGAAAGGCAGGGTGTTTGCCAACGACGCAGCTCCGCTGTCTTCTTTAAACTGACTTTCCCGAAAAGCTCTTAAATATCAAGACAATTTGACGTAAGTAGACATCAGGATGGGAACGGAAGGCTGGGAGACAGAGTGTGCGTGACCTGCTCAGAGTTCTAGAATCCCACGAGGGCTTCTCGAAGATAGGGGAAACTTGGCAGACGTGGCCTTGGGGTCTTGTTTAGTGTGTCCCTCTTTGCAGAGCTGGACACGTGTTTGTGACTGGTACTTTTGGGCTTCGTGGTCATACTGCCATCGACGGCCATACTTCCAAGGACGATACATGCTTGAGCGAGAAAGCCATTGTTTCCTTCCGAGCCATCTCATAACGTGTGTCATAAACCTACTCCAGCAGGGAGAGTTCTCTGTTGTTCATCTCCACCAGAGTCTCCATCTCATGTCAAGGAAGCATGGTTGAGTCAATCAAGAAGGACTCCCTGTTCGGTGAGGACTAACTCACAGTAATAGCTGTTGTGTTACAGGCTTTCTGTTCTCTATCTGTTCAGTGCTTCAAAATGTCTGCAGGGTTAACTTCATTGCTATTCCTATAGACAGAGAGCTGAGACTGAAGAGAGAGTCAAGACTTGAACTCAAGTCACCCTTGGCATATCCCTGCCCCCCATCCTCAATGTCTGACAAAGAGTGGGGAAAAAAAGGAACATGGGCAAAGAGTGCCTCTAAAATAGCCACTCGCTCTTAAATCTGTTAAAGATTAACTTTGAAAATCCCAAGTGTGGGCTTGGTTAAGATGAGTACATACATAAATTTCTGTGGGTGCTGCGCATTGATTTCAAGACTAATACTAATAAATTTCAAAGTTTAAAGAAAGAGTTCAATAGCTTCTTAAGACATATGTGACCATATCCTTTGACAGGCGCTTATGGCTCTAATAGAAGAAACCCTGCAGCCCTGATGTCAGCTCTTCTCTTGGCCCAGCTGTGTGAAAGCAGTTCTCCAACATGGCCGACTCCTCGGCCAGTGGAAGTTCAGAGGGCTAGGGCTCAACTTCCAAGCTCCCGACTCTTCTAGTCCCATGTAGGGCCTGAGAATTTGCATTTGGACCAAGTTCCCAAACGATGCCTGTGCTGCAGGTTTGGGAAACCCTCCAAGAGGCACCAATAGAGCAAGTGTGACATCAGCCCTCGCTGCCGATGGGGACCATTCTTACTGGTCGGCGGCGGCGGAGCAAGTACAGAAACTGAAAATCCTCAGGTGGGAGTTTCACAATGTGACACTGTCGTGACATCCAAAGCATGATCAGCAGGCATCTGCCACATGTGGTGGGAGGTGCTGTGGGAGCCTGGGTCTCATGTCTGGGACAGACTGGAAACACAAAGCCTCGGTCGTTCCACACAGACAGTCTGAGTACAGCTGTCTAAATGGTGACGCCATAGTGATGTATCTTGGGAAAATGTAAATGCACAGATGAGTTAGGTCCAATCTTTCTCATGCCGTGAGCAACACCTGGGAAGAGAGCTGCCAAGTCCTGGGCCCCAGGGGAAGACCGGGGGCCATAGACGCAGAGCTGAGTGTGACATTACGTGGCGGTGGGATGGATCAGCCCAGGGACCAGAGGGCTTCTTAGCTGTTGGAAGACTGGAGGGAGAAATGGACCAGTCAGGATTTAGAAGGACCAAACTTGTGTTGAGGATCAAACTGGGTCAGTGGACGGCCTCCCAGTGGGGTCCATCGGGAACTCTCATTTACAGGCATCCAAGGATATAGGAAGAGAGAGAGTCAAGACTTGAACTCAGTATAGGAAGTTCTGTTTGTCAGAGTCACTCAAGCCGCTGGTGTGAGTAAAAGACTTAGTGTGTAGACCTGAAAACTTCGACATGGTTCAGGGGGCAAACGAGATCAAGAGCCCTCCTATGTCCCATACAGTATACTCAGGAGGAGGGGGAACTTAAAACTATGCCCTACTGTAGTCAGGATAGCAAGGCCCAGGAGAAGGGAAGACTTACAACCATCCCCTAGATCTCAGTTACTTGGGCGGCCATTTTGTTTTACCTTCTTAAACATTTTTATTAAAATTCCCAAGGATCTCATTGCTAATTATCAGGATTCAGCTGTTCCTTGCCTTAAATTACAGGATCCTCTTGGGCTGACTGAAAGGAAGCCCATGTGAATGGGCCTTTCCCATGATTTCAAAGCGTGATGGATGTGCCTCAAATTTACTTTGCTAACTGTCTTTCCAAATGGATCTCCTGGTAGCGCTACGATTTTACTAGCTGTGATTTATTTTTTAATATTTTGCACTTCAAGCTCTGATAAATCCAGTGTTCTTGCTAAGCACTTGTACAAATTAGGTTGCAGGCAGAGGAGTTTGGCATTCTTACACGTTCAATACATCAGTGCTGAGCAGTGTCGGAGGTGTGTGTGGGTACGTCTCTGCTTCCCGCTGAAGTCGAACTCTCTGTAAAGCCTCCCTTGACCCATGCCATTCAAGGAGAGGTTCTCCTAGACCTACAGACCCACCTCTACAGGTTCTGCCATCTACAGCCAATGCCAGTCCAAAAAAAATATTGAATGGAAAATTCCATAAACAAAGACTCCATAAGTTTTAAAATGTATGCTATTCTCTGTCATTCACAAAATCTCCCACCTTCCCACTCCATCCCATCCAGGAGATAAATCATCCCCTCACCCAATGTATCCACACTGTATACACTGCCCACATGGGCAGCCATTGCAGTTAACAGACACATTGTCTCAAGTATCACAGCATCTGTCCTAAAGTAACACTTACTTTACTTAACAACCAGGTGAGTGCAAGCTGGGTAAAGCTGTGCCAAGAAAAAGCTACTGGATGCTTCCTTCAGGTGAAAGCATGACCAGCTACCCAGAGGCCTACTCGTCTGTGGTCCCGTATGAGGCCAACAGCTTTGCCCCGCTCTTGCTGGCTCCCCTTCGTCCTGAGACTAAGTCCACAACTCCCTTCAGGGCTGCAGAGTGGCTACAGGAAGCCATAGGGCTGTCAGCTTCCTCTTAAGGAACCAGAAGGGGAAAGAGAGGGAGAGTCAGTGACATCAACATGATTGACAAGGTGAATGCCCTGTGCTGGCGGGCTGAGATCCAGGGCAACTGAACCACACACACTGTCCAAAGTGTGATCAGGGATGACTTAAACCAATAAGACTCACTGGATCTGGAAGTGAACCCCAAACATGCTGTGCCCGAAAGAAGGAAGGCATGGGTCCCAGGAAGGTGCCACTGTTTTAGGATGCTGCCTCTCCTGCATCTCCTCCAACAGCTCTCAGCCTGTTTTCTCATCTATAACCGATTACTGATAATCAGCACCTCTGGAGCTCTGTGCCCAGCCGAGCACATTGCAAGTGCTCAGTACTCCTTAGGAGGGAGAAGACAGGTCCAAGGCACCCACTGCATTTAGATATTCCGTTCCTTCATGGACCTGCTCCAAATAGGTCCTTTCCCTTTCTGTAGAACAGTTATGTCTAAAACAGAACAATGAAAACCTTGTTCAGCCAGCCCGCTCACATGATGATCTACCCGGGCCTGAGTTAGGTGAAAACCATAAGCTGGTGTTTCAAACCCACGCGGAGAAAGTGTCTGACTGGGACTGTCACTGTGATAGGATGCTTGCTTAGCATGCACAGGGCCCTGTCGGCACTGAAAAAGAGAAAAAGAGTGTTTCTAAGTAGCGATGTTAAAATGTTTACTATGTTAATACAATCGTATAGATATCATTGTTATATGAAAACAAAAGGTGACGCGAAGGAAATGAGGAGAGCGGAGGGGAAGTTACAAGGTGCAGAGCCTGGCGGGGTACTGTAAGGAGCACCCCAGCAGATGGCAGGCCCTCAACATGGCTTCTGTGCTGCTCACATGTACACGAGAAACTACTGGAATTTATAGGAAAGCCAATGACGTATAAACAACAGAATTGTATTTGAAGTCCAATTATTATGATCTTGAATTTTATTTCCTGTTCTCTTTACTAAAAGCACTTGCAAAAGAGGGTACCCTCATATCGGTCATTCCCTCACTCGTGCCCCCAGCGGGGGTGGGCTGGACTCCTGCCACGGCTCCCGTTCTTCGAGTCTGGGGGAAGGGTCTACAGGAACCAGGCCTTAGGACTGACTACTGGGGAGTTTTAGAAGATCTCTGGGCAAGGCTTGTGAAGAACGGGGCTGTTCTCTTTCCTCCATCAAATGAGAGTGATGGAATCACTAAGACCATGGAAGCCGGCAGTTCGGGCACAACATGCTCCAAGGCCCTTAGGACACAAGGGTAGCTCTGCTCCCAGACCTCGGTCCCATCTGCTCTCCCCCAGGACCCAATCTCTTCTTTAGATGGAGTCCCAGGTCACCTCAATTCTCCACTGCACTCTTCTGAGGAAGTCACCGTTTTGAAGGAAAGGGACTGTGGCCACTCAGAGTCTTCCTCATTCATAGTCCAGAGGACATGAACGGATGTCAAGGTTCATGCTACGATTCTGTTCTCTTCCCTAAGGAGATAGCTTGCGTGGTATGGCTTGTGCTGTGTGCTCAGCACACTCTAAGTGATCAGTGTCTTGTGTCTCTGGGTTCTGAGTGCATAGGCCGGCAGCGCAGACAGAGCCACACACATGATACTGTGCATCATTAGGCAGCCTTGTCTCAGATGACTCAATATGACCAAACAAGCTGTTGATATTTGTGATGATGCTTGGGAAATAATTCCAAATTGGTCGGTACAGAGTTAGTGTCTTGAGTGCTCATCCACTTCTTCCCATATAGTTGACCTGACCTCATCCCAATTATCTCTTCTCTGCTGAGCTTTCCCTGGAACATAACTTTGTGGCTTCCTAGATTCTGTCCCAATGCCATGGTAACCATCTATTTAATTGGTCTGTCTCTCAGCCATCCCAGTTACCAGACATTTTGAGTGACATCTACAAATGAAGGATAGCCTATGTGGTTCCTAAACACAGAAGAATGAGGAAGAAAAACTGGAACCAACCGGAAGGTGAACACGTTTTGGTAGACCATCTATTGCTCCCTAAGATCTCTCTGACCACACTCTACCATGCTCCCCAGAACTTTGCCAAATCCCCCCCTCTACTCCACCCTGCGGTCATCCTCCCTGAGCCCCACAACATCACTTTCTTCTGAAGTCAGACCAAGCTGCCAGGGTGGACTCTCAACATGGAGCCCCCAAAAGCCAGACCTTAAGTGGATGCTCTTTGGGGTCTCCTGTTTGTATGTTTATGGGAAAGAAACCAGAGTGAGTGGCTGGCTGCTTTCAACTGATGACTAGAACTCTCCCTTGAGATAGCCTTTGGCTGCAGGTTCAACAGAACAGCAGCCTTTTAAACATTAGAACTGACTTGAACCAAATGGATCAACCAAAGGAGGAATGGTCTGAGTCCCAGGCATGCTCCTGCCTCTCAGTGATACCAAGACACTTTTGCCACTCCAGTTCATTCTAGGCCAACCTTGGCAGGAGTGCCAGGCTCAGCCAGGCCTTCTTGTTGCAAGCTGGTGGGCAGAGTATAATTGTTCTTGAATCCTTTTTGGTGTTTGTGTCTGTAGCAAGAAGAGCTCTTTTCCAGAAAGATGCTCAGTTGGGCCATCCATCTCAACCAGAGACAAGTATTGAGATCATTCCAGACAATGTCTGATAGAGGTCCTGTGGCCACCACTATTGGCTTTTTCACTTGGGATTTTCCCTGGGGCAGGATTAGGGCTCCCGTGTCTCAGAGGCTCTGTCAGGAAATGAATAGCATGGACAACCAGCAATATCTGCTATCAGAGCCTCCTAGGGAAAGACAAGCAGGATTGGCACATGTGGTGTTGGTGAACAAGATGCGCACATGAGGGTGTGAATTTAGTGATAGAGATCGAAAGGCAGGGGGCTTTGGGGGCAAGAAAGCTAGAGTACAATACTTGTTTTTGTTGTTGTTGTTGTTGTTGCTGATTAACAACTATCCCAAACCTTGGTAGCTTAGAACTATACTGAGGCTCATGGTTTACTGGGCAGGAAATTCATTGAAGGTTCTGCCAGTGTGGGTGGGCCAAGTTCACCTGAGTATGTCTAGAACACAGGTTCTGAACCTGTGGTCATGACCCATTTGGCAAACCTCTACATTTTATATATATGTGTGTGTGTGTATGTATATATATATGTGTGTGTATGTATATATATATGTATATGTGTATATGTATATGTACATATGTGTATATGTGTATATGTGTATATATGTATATATATTCATTTATATATATTAATTGTAATGTAGCAAAATTACAGATATGAAGTAGCAACAAAAATAATTTTATGGTCAAGGGGTTCACCACAACATAAGGAGCTGTATTAAGGGACGCAGCATTAGGAAGGTTGAGAACCACTGGTCTAGACTCTCTCGTGAGGCCACAGGAACTGGCTGGAATAGAATGGCCTCCGTTGGGACACTGCATATCTGTTCCACATGGTCTCTCACCCTTTAGCAGGGCAAACCAGGCTTATGCGTCCAGCAGGCTTCCAAGGGCAGAGCAGTATATAGGAGTATCTTGAGATCTGGTCACAGAACGAGGACACTGCCAAGCAAGTCATCGGGCCAGCCAAGAGCCACAAAAGCCCATTAGAGGCAGCTCCTGGGAGGACTGAAGTGTAGTAGCCACTTAGGTCATTAATCAACCCCAGTGGCCTTGGAGGGACATCTTTCTCTGCACCACCTCCTCTTCCACCACTGAGGAAAGCTAGCAGCAGCATGCACCTGCATGCACAGCTTCCTGTAAGTACTTAACACAGCACCGGGCACACAGTAAGCATTAGCTTTCCATTTGCTTGTTTTTATGATCAGAATCCATACTGTTAACAGCAATTACTAAGTTTAGTAATGACTATGATGATGTTGAGGTTCTCTCTGCCGGGTTATAATTCTCCTGAGATTGGAGCCTCCAAACCAACCAGACTTGCTGGGAACCCCGACGGCCTCTCCAGCAGCTGCTGCTCCAAACATACTGTCTCTGCTCCCTGCCACCCCCCACGCCGTTTGGGAAGGGCCATTCTCTCTGGGCCACTGGCCCCTTCTCTGTGTGCCTAGAGTGCCTCTCCAGCGAAACCTTCCCATGGAGTCTCGGAACTGTGATTTCAGCCAGCTCTAACTAGCACAGCCCAGACGGAAGGAAGGAAGATGGCACCCTTCTCCACATAGCCAGATTGATACTCCTTCCGGTTGTCTAACCTATGACAAATGCAAAACTATCAACTTGATGACATAAGTCAGGGTTGCCAGAGTGGGTAGCAAGTGATAAGAAACTTCTGTGTCTGTCTGTCTGTCTGTCTGTCTGTCTGTCTGTCTCTCTCTCTCTCTCTCTCTCTCTCTCACACACACACACACACACACACACACACACACACACACCTGCTTCAACCCAGGTACCAAGAATTTAAACCAGTGAAAGACTTGAGTCTTAAGTCGGCAGACAACAGGCTGTTTTTAAAGTGGCTGTTTTGTTCTCGATGATGCTGGCTTTGGTACCCAGGCAGCCTCTACCCACGCCAAGGAGGGAAGGGCCAGCAGCTTGCTAACTTCATGTCATCTGCCACCACGGCCTTCCCATCTGCTCAGGGACACGGCCGGACAATTTTCCACATATAATTGCAGTCCTTTGTAATTTAGACTGAAACAGAATCAACAGCTTGATCATGACCCCACGGCAGGGATTTCAAGGGCAACACTGCCATTTTCTGCCCTCACTCAAAGCCAAAGCTGTCCTCCCTTGTGTGCACATCCCCCTGCCTGTCCATCTCAGAGGGTTCTGTTTATCTGTCTGCTTACCATGTTTGCTGGCCCTTCACAATTTTTCTTTGTCCTTCCCCTTTATCGGGCTACTATATTTCTGCCTTGCAAGTGTGCTGGTTGTGACTGGACACCTCCCATAGATTATGTCGCCACAATAACCATTGTTGGCTCTCCCTAGCTAATTGTAGCCCCACCCCGCCTCATCTGGCCGGGGTTAAGATGGATGTTCAATTTGCATTATTTATGTCTTTTGCTCTGTGTTTCGGTGATGTGCTTTTGCATAACATATGTAAAATTCTGCTGATGTGGAGAATTCATCTGGCTTGAGATGCTCAAAAGAGTTGGGGGCAGAAGGTGGGGGGACTCTGTAAATTCAAAAGCCGTCAAACAGCTTTGCAGTCATCTGGTTCTGAGAATAGGGTTGGGGGGGGAATTTGCTCCTAGTATTGAAGACTCATGTGTGTGTGTGTGTGTGTGTGTGTGTGTGTGTGTGTGTGTGTGTGTGTTTGTGTGTGTGTGTCTTACTCTGGACAGCCCAGTGAGCTCTTTTGCTCTTAAGAGATTAGGTTCTATCTGGAATTCAGAAGATCAAGGCAAACAATCCAGATCCACGTCCACATTAGGTTCAAATGCAAGCCTGTTGCTATAATTAACGCATCAGTTTGTAGTGGAAGAAGCTGAGGCATCCTTAATGTTACACAAAGTACATGGCAGAACAGAGACTCAAGAGTTCCAGACAAAGGGACTGGACTCGAGTCCAGGGGTTACGTACTTACCTCGCATGTGTGAGGCCCCCGTTTCCATCCCTACCACCACAATAAATAAACAAAAGGATTAGGAAGATGGTCTCTGATCTAAGCAGTCTGAGCCACGGCTTCTTTGAACTGCTCTGTTTCTGATCTTACCCCTCCTGACTCTCAACATTTCTACATCTCCTTAGCATGGAATCTGCTGTCAGAAAAAAACAAACAAAACGAGTTTTATGCTGGTCACCATTCCATTGCTGTTTGGCCACACAGAATGTGCCTTGGTCCCCAAACCCTTCCTGGCCAAATGTTGAGAAAAATGGCCAGTGCTGGGCCTGTCACCTTCTGTGAAATATACACTTGCTTATTTAGACTCTGGGAGCACGCCTTTGTTCTGCTGAGGTGCATGCATCAATAATCCTAAGGCTTGTCCCCTGACTTCTAGAATCCAGACCCCCCCACCCAAGGAGTGGGTGAAGTCCTATGGCTCAAGAAATGGGATGATGCTGTACAGCTGTCCATGGTCCCTGTAGAGTGGATTGCTACATCGGAAGTACAGCTCTAAACTAGATCTCACACACACTCTCTTCTCCGTCCTCAGCCTGTGCACAGGAGACTGGTGCACCTCTGTGTGTTCCTCGTCACCCCAGGGGTGTCCTGATCTCGTCACTGGTGGCACTCATCTGCTTTTTAACCTTGACAAGAGTGAGGTTTAATTCTGTTCTGTTCATTCAGTTCCGTCCCATTGTATTACTCGGCTCCACCATCCACTAGGCTACCCAGCGAGTAGTGGATGAAACCTAGTGTTGTGGGAACTGCTTGTTGGCTGTTCATGTGCATTCACTCTTCTTTGGGGATGACACCGATTTTCTTTTGTAGAACCTTGAAGAGGCATGTGACTCAGGATAGAACAGCTAGGTCAACTAGAGCATCCCATGTCATTAAGAACCAGGCACCTGACAGCAGCAGTCATCAGCTAAAAAAAAAAAAAAAATGAGTGTATTGGGGGGTTGCTTTTACTGCAGAGAACAAAGGGAGTTTCCCAGGGGATGGAAGGCAGGAGTTAGAGTAGCCATTTAAAAATTATTGTTATTATTATTATTATTATTGAAGCATATATGTGTGTACCATTTCATCCTTAGTTCCCGAGGAGACCAGAAGAGGTTGTTGGATGCTGTAGTAGTTTGAGAGTAATTGGCCCCCGTAAGTTCATAAGAAGCAGCACTATCAGGTGGTGTGGACTTGTTGGAGTAATGTGGCCTTGTTGAACCAAGTGTGTCACTGCAGGGACAGGCTTTGAGGTCTCTTTTGCTTAAGCTTCACTCAGTGTCACAGTCCACTTTCTGTTGCCTTCCGATAAAGATGCAGCCATCACCCTGTCTGCCTGCATGCCACCATGCTCCCCACCATGATGATAATGAACTAAACCTCTCAAACTGTAAGCCAGTCCCAAGGAAATGTTTTCCTTTATAGGAGTTGCTGTGGTCATGGTGTCTCTTCACAGCAATAGGAACCCTAACTAAGACAGATCCCCTAGAACTGGAGTTACACTTAGTTATGAGTCGTCATGTGTGTGGTGGTATTGTGTTCCCCAAAATATTGTGCACGCTAATAAACTTATCTGGGGTCAGAGAACAGAACAGCCACTAAATATAGAGGCCAGGAAATGGTGGCACACACGCCTTTAATCCTAGCATTCCAGAGGCAGAGAGCCATCTGCATCTCTGTGAGTTTCAAGGCCACACTGGAAACAGCCAGGCATGGTGACTCATGCCTTTAATCCCAGGAAGTGAGCCTTTAATCCCAGGAAGTGATGTCAGAAAGCAGAAGGGTATATAAGGCATGAAAACCAGGAACTAGCTGGTTAAGCTTTCAGGCTTTTGAGCAACAATTCAGCTGAGATTCATTCCCGATGAGGACTCAGAGGCCTCTAGTCTGAGGAAACAGGATCAGCTGAGGAACTGGCGAGGTCAGTGGCTGTGGCTTGTTCTGCTTCTCTGATCTTCCAGCCTTCACCCCAATAACTGGCTCCCAGGTTTGTTGTTATTAATAAGAACTTTTAAGATTCATGCTACACCATGTGGGTGTTGGGAATCAAACCCAGGTCCCCTGGAAGAGCAGTACGTGCCCTTAACCACTGAGCCGTCCCTCCAGCCCCACCAGCAGCCATCTTGTTACCGTAGAATCTGAGAATGAGGAAATCCAAGGGTGGAGAGATACCAGGCTTTGTGGATGCTGCCGGCGTTGTGCTCAGGTTTAAGCTGTACCCAGAGCCCTGCCCCTCTCTCTGGCTGAGTGCTGTGTGCTTTTTTCTTCAGCCACTTTAACTTGTGTGTCTTTCTTGCCGTGGAAACTCCGGACTGAGGCTTAGGCTTCACCACACCCAAGCTCTTCCAACCATACCGCGCTGTCTCCAGGTTCTCAGCTTTGAACTCTGTCCCCGCTCACATTGAGGTACCAAGAAGGGCAATGTTTTCCTTCTCGGTGAGTTATTCTTCATACAGGGTGTATGCTGTCTCTCTAAGGAACTAACGTTTGCCTTGGGTGATGTGTGCACTGAGGGCAACAGATATACCCGTGACATGCACTGTAGGGGAGCCTCCAACAAATAAGCCTGCCCTGCCAGCTCTAGTTCACTTCTGGGATGGCCCTATAGGGTCCTGCATTGATTTCTTGGTCCCTGTTATGCCATACTGGGGGGTGAGAAAAGCCTTAGGAAGTGGGACCTAGGAAGGAAGGGAGGGAGGGAGGGGGGAGAGAGGGAAGGGGGGAGGGAGGGAGGGAGGGAGAAAGGCCAGCCTAAGAGAAGTTTCCTAGAAACCCGAATTGGATCTCGGGCCTTCCTTGTCTCTTTTGGCTTCTGAGCTGTCATGAGGACGCCAGCTTCCTCAGTCATATGGTCCCATATGGAGGAAAGAATGAGCAAGAGATTGAAATGTAAAGATCGAAGGACAGAGGCAGAAAGGACACAAGTTCAAGGCCAGCCTACGGTGAATAGTGAGTTCCAGGTCAGCCTGAGCTATATAGTGAGACCCTGTCTCAATGATAAACAAATAAGCAAACAGAGACTTAAAGGAGACCAGAGGGTTTACAAGTCAGTCATTTTTCTCATATGGACCTCATCTGAATTCTGACTGATTAGAACAAGAACCTTCTTTCATCCCATTAGAAAGCAAATATCCAGTAATTTCTACATCTCACTTGATATTATCATTATGGTTCAGAATGGATTGCTATTAAACATTAGTGGTAGAATTTTTTAATACTGATCATTTAGGCTTAATGAGTAAAAATATTAATTTCAGGTTAGGTACATATTTTTGTAGCAGGCAAGTAAAATGAAGTGCTCAATAAAAGATTTTAGGCATAAAAATACATTCCAGCGGACTGAAATAATATGAGAAAAGTAGAATATAAATAATTCATTTATGGAAATAAGGAAACACTATAAAATTTCAAGAGTCTTTGAAAAAAAAAACAGCAAGTATTGGGAATGGGAGGACATCTTGGTGGGCAAAGTGTTAAGGGCCAGAGTTTGGGTCCCAGCATCCATGCAGATGCCAGGGGGACAGAGTAGCTCACCTGTAATTCTGAGAAGCGAGTTCCTGGAGCAAACTGTCTGGGTAGAAGAGCTGAAATGGCAAGGTTCAGGCTCAGCTGAGAGGCTCTGCCTTCAAGGATGAGGTGGAGAAGATCAAGAAAGACTCCCATTGTTGCCCTCACTCCCCCCCACAATCACATGCGTGCACCCTAGCATATACATGTGCACCCTCATACATGTAAACGTATGTATGCCACACACACATGCAAACACATTAAAAAGTAGAAAACATCAAATTGGGTAGATTCTGTGACTACATTAGAAACAACCATATAATGTTTTAATGTCAATATCTAAAACGTGGTTAAAAAATTATGTCCAGAATAGCTGTTATAACTTGTAATTTAAAAAATGTAGATTCTAACCTAAAAGTGGGTCAGGGTGTGTGGTTTCAAATCTTCCCAGGGGTACACAAGCAAAAGAGTTTGAAAACACCTGCTGACTTTCCCTCTGCTCAGTAAATTTTAATTTAAATGCCTTTCTTACACCCACAATTACCACCATCTATGGTTTTGGTCATTTGTGATTCAACCACAGTCTGAAAACATCAATGGAAAAGTCTCCAAGCAATTTACAAATCCCACAGCACTCCACTCCTGCCTGGGATGGAAACTCTCTTTATCCGGTGTATCCACTCTGTGTACGCTACCCTCTTCTGTTAGTCACACAGCAGTGTTGATTATCAGATTGCCTATACGAGGACAGCGGTGCTGTATTCAAGGAACTCCTGCTTTCCTTAGCACCAACCTCAAAATTCAAGAGTGGTGATGCAGAGAAGGCCCCAGAACATCAAACAAAGAAGGAGAGATAAATGTCTGCTACTATGTGCCAATGCTGAGGGGCATATAGAAAAAACATAATGGAGAGAATTTGGTACTGTCCTGGCTTCGGGCTTCCACAGGGGATCTTTGAAGACGTCCTATCTGAATAGGAGAGAGAGCTCTTCTTATCCACATCCTTCAAAACTCATTGCATGGAACCAGATTTAGACAGCCCCAAAGCCTCTGATGGTCGCACTCCAGCACCGGGGTGCGGGCTTCTCAGCATCACCCATGTTCGTCATTCATCTGCTGGATTTTCTGAGTAGGTGCTAGGTTCAAAGCCCCTTGTGAGAACCTAGGGAAGCAGCCCTGGAGTCCTACACACCTCTGGTTACAAACTTCACAGTGTTCAGATTCCTAAGCTGCCTTCAGCTGACATGGATGAGAACAGCAAAAGCAATCCTTGCCGTGTTCTTGCAGGAACAGAGACGCTCTCGGGAGGATCTACTAATGTCAAGGGTGCATCCCCATTATAAAACCCTCATTCTGCTCTTAAAACAGCACCTCGGTTTTCAGTAGCCACATGAAAAGATGGAGGCCAGAGGATTCGTCCTGACAAACTCAAGGGCAGTCTATGAAGGGATATCACTACCCAGGTCTGTCACTCTGGGTCCCTCGATTTTCAAGTGTTTTGTAGCTTCTGTGTTCAGACTTCAGCTGAGGGTAATTTACCAGCGTCAATGTGACCGGCTCTGCCAGGCAGAGTCAGCTATATGAGGAAGAGATGGCATTAATAATGCCCATATTGATCACTTGGAGGAAATACAAAGTTACAACCTGCCCTTCTGAGCTCTGTGGGTACGAAGTCCCTGTGTGCGATGTCCTCTGCTGTGCCAACGGTGCGTAGATGGCAAGCCCAGGCAGCTTGTTAAAGGCACACTTTACTCTGTGTCACATATTTCTACCCACTTGCCACCTTCAACTGACATCATCATCCACGCATTCTTACTCACTTTAGTTTGATTCTTGCACAAAATGTCTTCTTTGGTTATTGAGAGATGAGTCCTCGTTGGACTTAACTAGAAGGTGGAGTGTGAAGCTCTTCCTTCCCTTTCCCAAACGTTATGCTGGGCCTGGCTCCTGGGGGTGTGGGGGTGACCCTGGTAGGAGACAGCTCTGCAAGACAGCTTTTCTGTTTGTGCTTTGCTTTTAGCAATCAGAGTAGCCCTGACCTTTCACTCACTGATTACCTACGGCATCAAAGAGAGACCTGGAGGAGCGGCAAGCTGACTCAGAGGGTGAGGGTGCTTGCAGGGCAAGCCTGAAGACCTGCATTTTATCTACAGAAGCCACATAGTGTGGGGAAGAGAACCAGCGCCACAAAGACGTCCTCTGACATCCACACATGCCCTGAGAGACACACACACCTGAACTCCATTGACTCTCTCACACATAAATAAGCAAGTAAATAAATAAATAAATAATCATAGGAATGAACCCCAGCACTCGAGAAGCTGAGGCAGGAAGATGATAAGTTCAAGGCCAGCCTAGACCACATGATGTGACCCAGTCTCAGACAAACAAAGACCCTGGGAGGCTGTTGTTATAGACTTACTTAGGGGTTTGAAAAATACCCTGCAGATTTCTGCTTGTCGTCGCTGGTATTTCACCCATTCAACAGGTATTTATGGGCAGATGAAGCTCTTAGGCCAATCTATTTTGGGGCACTAAAGACAGCTTGAGGACCACTGCAAAGCAGGAAACTCCAGCATGGAGCACAGAGGAGGTCCAGCCTACTCGCTCCTTCCGGCAAGGGTCTGACACTGAGTCTCAGGCTAGCATTTTGCTTCAGCACGGGTGACACGTGGTAGTGACAGGGAGGGCAGGACTTATGGTTCCATTCACCTGGAATTCCCAGAAGATTGTCTGTCATCCACTTCCTCCCACACAGCAGAAATTCATCAGGAAGAACCTTGAGTTCCCTCCGGCTTATGGGTGGCTATTCTATTTTTAGTAACCAATTCTTGGGAAAAAAAATCAGTTTGTTGACAACTCAACATCACCTTCAGCCCCCTCCCCTGGTGCACCTTCCAGGAGAGCTTGTGGGCTCTCCCCACCACAGCCAGAGGTCAGAGCAAAAGGTGGCAGGAACGAGTACTTCCTCCAGCCAGTACCTGGAAATAGTCCTGTTTTCATCTCTTAACCCATAATAGCTGGAAACAAAAGCGAACAAAGAACCATCGACAACATAAAAAGAACATTTACTCATTATCAACATGCCTATTTATTTAAAGCACGCACACACACACCACACACACACACACACACACACACACACACACACACACACACACACACACACACACCAAAGCCTAGATAGCTTGTCTAGCATATTTTCTCTGCCCAGTTCTTAGACCATCATATCTTAAGGCTTTAATGTCTTAGCTTACAAACCAGCACACAGCTTTCTGCCAGTGACGCAAACACACGTGTGGTAGATCTGAAATTCCAACTGCCCTGGGTGTCTGTATTATATCTGGCAGTCTTATCCCTAACTACCACTGCTGGTGATTCACCAAACTTTTTATGGCTAAGACTTCTTCTGATCAAAGGGATTTCAAGAAATAACTACCTAATAATGATAGCAGCTCCAGGATTGGGCAGCCTATCAAAGAAGCATTAGAGGACCTCCCGGCATCTCAGAAGTCATAATACAGACAGAGGCCCTACATGTCTCTGTGGAAAGAGGTCTTCGAGGTCATCAGGACTAGAGGCTGCCAGCAGCAAACTGGAAATCACCAAAGAACAACCCATCTTCAAGACCCTGGGGACACGGTGTGCTGTGCCTCTCTGTACCAGATCATCCTGTACCATCCTTAGGAAACACTGGTCAGCATTTTTCTTCCCCAGCCTCTGAGAAAGTGGGGACTGAGACCTTAGTTTGGCATTTTGGAAACATAGTATCATGCCAGAGGCCGAACTCATTTTCCATTTTCTTCCCTTTGTGTCCCAGCCAGAAATTTCACCTAGTTTCTCATAAAGCAAGCCAATATTTATAGGTGGGAAACGGTACGGGGTGCCTTGATAAGCTCAAAGCAATGCTTAAATATGTGTGTGGACCACTTAATCACAAGATCTGGGATATATAAACACGCCACATATTATCCCCCCTCCCACATTTGGGGCCTCAAAATTCGATCCAAGTCTGGGAGTTAAAAAGTCCCATTTTGTGTAATCAGGTTCTGGTTGAACATGATTGCTGAATTATTTTAAATTGAAGACACATGTCTGGGGGTTGAGCTCTCCGTATTATTTCAGGACGGTGTCCATTAGGTCTTATCCACAGGGGCTATCTTCAACTTTTACCACATTCAATGCATTCTTCATACATCAGCATTTGTAAAATAGTGAATCATATATAAGGGAAAATTGGAGGAATATGGTCCTCGTTAGAGGGTGATTTTTTTAAAAAAATTATCTTGAATGCATTATTCAGACCCAATTCTAGTCTCCCCTGCTAAGGGTCCCGGTGCTTGTTGAAAAAGTTCTGGGGGGAAAAGAATGTTTTACAGACAGTAACATTGGATAAATAAATACAACCGAGTAGACATTGTGCGAGGCCCTGGTGTGAGGCGACATCTTTGAAGGCTTCACAACCGAATCAACATTTGTGTTAACTTCTTGTTGGTCCCAAACACTTTAAATGTCTTAATTGCAGATCCAAATTGCTGCTGCCACCATCAGCTTATCACCGAATGTGTTTGTTCCCAAATCAAGGCTCTGCTAGACTTCACCTTGTAAAGGCAGCCCGTCTGCTCTGTAAATTGTCGTGTCTGTAAGGCCGCTGCCCTGACTTGAAGGTCACTTGCTTCCCATGAGGGACAGTGACGGTAAGGGGAACTGAAAGACTGAGCCAGGTGGGTGTTCAAGAACTCCGAAGATGTCCCCCATTCTGGGAGATGGGACATCTGTCCTGCGGATGCTCATTTGTGTAACATTAGGAGGCATAATGCACACAACAGAAACATTTCACTCAACATATCTAGTTCAGTAACTTGTAATGAACTTAGGGAATTGGGATACCACCATAGCAGTCTATGTTTAGGCCTGAACCATGCCCAAAAAGAAGCCCCGCACTCATTGGCAACCCCCTCTTATTCCCTTGACAGTCATTAATCTACTCTCTCTGCCTCGAGTTTTGCCTTGTAAGGGCATTTCACAGAAACGGAATCCCTCAGACTCTGGTCTGTTTTGTCTGACTTTTTCACTTAGCATAACTTTCTGAGGTCGGTCCATGTTTCAGATGCATCACTAGTTTGTCTTCGTTGCTGGGTACCAGTTCACTGAGAAGGACGTTCAGTTCGCCCAGGCATCATTGGATGGGTGCTTGTATTACTCCCTCTCTGTAGCTACTGTGAAGGACGCTGCACGAACATTTCTGTAAAACAGAAAGTAGACGAGGTAAGATGTCTATCGTCATCCACAGTAACCCTTAAGTTGGGTTTAATTTGTTTAAATTTGTTGCTTATGTTCTTCTTAAAGCTGCCTATTGGGTTGGAACATTCCAGAATAAAATAGGCTCGCGGAGATTTCAAGAAACAACCTTAGTGATTCCAGGGCAAGAAGTGGTTAAAAGTAAGAAAGGGGATCTTTGGGAGGAAGTTTTGAGGCCAGGAGAACTTGCAGAGTCTGGGGGCCCCTTCTGTGCCCATCACAGCCGGGACTTTTGAGCACTTAAACTCATCTGCCCCCCCACTGTGCAAATATTCCTTCTGGCAGCCTGGGCACAGGCTGCCTGATGCCTGGAAGTCCCTGCTGACTTGAATAAGGGAGGCTGCTCAGGAAGAAGTCGAGTTGGAAGTGGCAGGAGAGGTGAACAGGTCACAACACGGGAACAGGGTTGTCAGGCTTTGTTTATTTCCATTTTCTGCAGCTTTGGCAGCTGATAGGCGACTTGGCAGCCCCTGTCATCAAGAAATGAGCTTTCTACCTGTTGGGATGCAGCTCGATCACAAAAGGCCCTTACACACTGCCTCAGTCATCCACGTAGGGCCTGGGAAATCTCACGTCATGAGAGACCCCTCCGTGGGGACCACAGTGGGAAGCAGGCACATGGAGAGACATGTGATATGAATCTACACTGAAGCCCAGTGCCTGGTTCACTCTGCTGTGACCCTGACTGTGACCTTGGCTGGGTCACTAACCTCTCTGGGCCTTGATGTCCTTCTTGGAAAGTGAAGGAGTGGACGTCACCATTCTTTGAGCTTTTTTCCACATCCACTGCTCTGCATCTCCGATGAATTTGAAAGCTCTACTCTTCTGGAATATACATTTAGATTTTCAACCGGCATCATCGTACTGTGAGCAATCAGCTCACTGATACCAAGGGACACAGTCTGGAACAGCAACTGGTGAATAATTAGCATTTGGAACACAGCTTTTTTTTTAATGCCACCCTGTGTCCCGACGGCGGCAACTATTTTACAGATGGGAAATTATGGTTGATTTTTCTCCATATTCTCTCACAGGTTGTTTAGCTCTGAAGTGTCAGAGTTGGGAATTGGACCCACATTTTAGGGCTTTCAGATCTTTATTGTATCAATTAATCCAAATTGCCTGAGAACAGAGAAAACAATCATTCAAGAGCGGTGTGACTCAGGCACTACACAGTCTGACTCATCAGGCCAATGCAAAGTCTTGTTTCTTGCTGGTTTTGCCTTGTGGCTTAGGCTCTTACTAGGGCCATGAGAGCACGCTGGAGAGAGAAGAAGTGCACAGTCATAGTGGGGTAACGTTATCATAGTGGGATAACGATGAGGCTCGTCATCTCCCAAGAATAAAGAATGCCCTCAGTGAGAAGAATGAAGCCCTCCTTCCCCTCCTGCTCTGTTGCCTGTGTCCTCTCTGTCCCATGGAGCCATGTGGCAGCTCCCTTCCAGCTCACAGATGCACACACGGCCAGCTCTTGAGGGCCCAATGCACTTTCATTGTGATGGTCCATGTCCATCACTTGCAGGTAGCCAGCAGTCTCTGTCCACTGCATGTGGGAAGAAGCAGCTGTAGAGTTCATGGGCATGTCTGTTCCTTTGAACTCCACGCAGAGCATTCCAGAGCACTAGTATTCTGCCGGTCCCCCAAAGCCAGTGAGCAGCCTGGTAGTTGAAGTAAATTTGGGGACAGATGGTACGAAATCGAAATCGCATAATCACTACCTTCTCACAAATGCTGGCCTATTATTTTGGTGAATCTCCAGAAAGTGCCACGGCACTCATGCTGGCCGTGCTGGAGGTCCACAACTGAAATGTGGATGCCTGAACATCGGGCTGATGGAGGGGGGGGCGGTTAAGAGGAAACTACACTGATATTTTGTGGTCCCTCCCTGACAATCAGAAGCAAAGGTCTTTGAAGACACTGGACAAACAGTAAGGTACCTTTCCAATACTAATCTGCTATTGAGAGAAAAATCCCGTATCAGTGGGAATCAATTCTGTTTGACAGGCAGTCTGGTATTCAAGAAAAAGAAAGCTGCAAAAATTCATTTCTCTTTTTTTTGTTTTGTTGTGTGTGTGTGTGTGTGTGTGTGTGTGTGTGTGTGTGTGTGTGTGTGTGTGTTTTCCCCTTTGAGTTCACCTAAAAGACTATTCCTTTAAAAAAAAAAAAGTCACATGGCATCATAGGAAGATCCTAACATCTTCCTTTCTTCTTTTTTTTTTTCTTTTAGATGTTGGACAATCTTTCTTTGCTTCATTTTTATCATCTGTAAAACAGAAGTGGTCAGTAGTTAAGTTACAAGCAGAGTTGGCCGTCCTGGCTAAATTCTTGCCAAGGCACCTGAGTGGGAATGGAAAGTGAGGCAGGAGGTACCTCTTAGGGCCACCGGGGGCTGGTAGAGATTGCAGGTACAATGTGCATGGTGCTGACCCCTGCTCCCACTAGCCAGTTTTCCTAATGCCAGCATCAGTGTGTGGAGCAATCAAGACACTCTGGCTGGCACCAGCTCCTTGCCTGCTGCTGTTAGTTTATTCCATGGCAAAGAATTATATTTCCTCTTTCCCTGAATATTTCAAAACAGTGCAAATAATGTATAAGTCCATAAACATAAGAGCGCTTTGGATTCTTCCAAGATTCATTTTGAGACAACAGAAAAGCACATTGCATTTCTCTAATCTCCTATTTGGAAAGGCAAACCCCGTGGGATAAATGTGCATCTTATTCTAACCCACTGTCATCCAAATGCAGACGAGAAGAGCAAAGAATTTGGAGTTGGGTGGTTTGTGTTTTAAAATTCCTGGTCTGCTGCTTATGCCTCTGATGATGAAGAAGAACTCAGTTTCAGTTTCATTATCTGTACAAATGAGCAGCAATAAGGGCTACTTTACAGAACCATGGAAATTAAACATTACATTGTTTTAAAATAGGAAAGTCTTCACTGAAAGCTAGTTGCTATTATCTATTGGTGGTGGGGCAGAAAATTCACCCAAAAGTCTGGGAAAGGCTTATCATTTGTTGTCAGCCTTGTCACTGAGGGGAGTGATGCCGAGACACACACTGGCAATGCAAGGCGAGATAGAACCAGTTTGTACACCTTCCTCGTCCATAGCTCTCTTTGAAATCATGTCTCCAAAAGCTCCTGACTTCTTGAGCAGATTTCCATGTGCTTCCTGATCAGGAAAGCGCTGCTGCCGAAGGAACCCCAAACTGTGTTAGAGAAGACTCTTCTTCCCCCTTTTCTCCTTCCAGCACCTTAGAGGTCAGGATCATCTCCCGTGTGGACTCATGGTTCCTAGGCTGCTTTGCAGTTCCCATCAACCTCTGCTCGCCTGAAAAGCAAGGCTTTGATTTAGGAGCCAGGGATCACTTTGTGAAATGGGAAAGTGGACAGTATAGATTCCAGCAAACACAGGCTTTGATAATATCATCTCCATCATGGGTAATTGGAAGCAACACATCATTTTCTTACTCCTATTGTTAGAAATACTAGGGTCTGTGCTTGTAAATTGTCGACAGCACAATACTCCTTTAAAAATTGATTCATAGTACAGATGCCTTGTAAGAAAAGACATTGATCACATTCTGAGGTAGATCACGGCATTACCATTCTGCCTGCGGGGTTGAGGGTCTTTATCCCATTATTTGACAAGAATACCACAGTTTTCCTTGGCTAATTCAAAGAGAGGAAGGAGGAAAGGCTGGAGGCCAAAATGCAAGAAAGCATGACACTAAAAAAGGGGGGAGCCTTATATTTTGAGAAAATAATCCTGAGCTGGCATGTGGGTTTATGTATGCTGGCATGTGGGTTTATGTATGCTGGCATGTGGGTTTATGTATGCTGTCGTGTGTCTGCATAAAAGCTGCAGTCCTGGGATTGCAGTCCACGACCTTCTATGGACAAAACAGGGTGTTTCTTAAAATATGTTTCTCAAAATCTTCACTTCATCTAGAAATTATAGAGACAAATACCAATCAATCAATCAATTTATCAATTGTGTGGCCCACGCAGCTCTGCACTCCTCCTGGGGGAATGGCCAAAGTACTTTTGAAGCCTTGATAAACACCCCTCATCTGAGACAAAAAGCTGGCATGAAACATTGCCCAACAACTCCAGGTACTTACAAAACCCTGAAGCAGTCTATACCTCCTGAATTCACCCTTCCATATGAATAATGGGTATGTTGACATGGGACCCTCTCCTGGCGTATGAAGCTGTATGTCATAACAGCATGTGCTAATATTCACATGGCCAACAGCATTGATGAATGGTAGCTTTGTATGATAAATGTCCCTTCCTCAACAGCAAAAGACAAAGACACCATCCTCTAATTAGGATTTTTAATACCTTCAGGTTAATAAAAAAAAAAGTAAAGCTGTTTTCTAGAAAAGATTTCATAATTCTTGACTCTCCACAAACAATCTATAGTTTTGCTTCTATCTATTTATTTAGCAACATATACTTTATAAATTAAAGAAACATGTGAAATATACTTGGGGAAAAAATCCCAATTAAAAGATCATAAAGAAATAGTAATTTGTTTCATGAAAAATAGGTTAAATTAAATCTCTTTGACAGGAAGTAAATTTTTCATACAGAAAGTCCTGTTTCTTAGTTTTAGAGCATGCTAGTTCATTATTTTCAGTAATGATAGGAGATGTACTATGCTAGTTGTTTTGTTATTATCTTAAGAACTAAACTTTTTTATAAGAGACATCAAAAGCTCATAAAGATCTTTCTAATTTTACCATAGCTTTTCATTTAATTAAATCAACTTCTTAGAGTGCAATGCTATCTTAATCTGAAACAAATAGTGGTATAAATTCTTGTTCTTCTTGGCTAGCAACTTTAAAAAGTATTTAATATAGAAAAACATCTAAGGCACCTCCAGCCAAGTTAAATGTTTTATAATTTCCAATTATTTTACATTAATTTTAATGTTTAAGTTGGCTGTAAAAGCCTTTGCTTTTTATATTAAAATACCCTTTAGTTGTTTGTGTGTATGTATTATGCTATTAAAGTGTTGAATCAAATTGTTTATCCCTGCCGCAAAGCTCCCTATATTATTCCTCTAAAGAAACAAGAAGTATGTATGATGTTAATGAGGATGTTGCATCACTGTGGGCTCTTCTGCAATTACACAGAGTCAGCTTCATTTTCGGAATTACAGACATATCAAGATCATACGTCACTGCTTGTCGGAGGCCAGCAGGCTCCCTCGTGTTATATAAAGCTTCAATCAGGAGGCCAGTGCTCACAACACTGCAGGACGTTTCTAAAGGAAAAATAATTACTTTTTTAAAAAATGAAGAAACAAAACATACCACATAAAGTGTGGTCTTTCTAAACATTTTTTTAAAGTATGTGAAATTATTGGCTTGAGATTTTAATTTAATCCTTGCTTGTTTGCTTTTTTTCACTCAGTTCACATGAATAAATAAAAATGTAAAATAGATTTGAGGGCTCTGCCCTCTCTTGTCTAATCTTGCTTTGAAAAATATCAGTTCTTTTCAGAAAAAGAAACCAGCACAGGGATCCAAACACAGCTGTCAAAAAAAAAAGTTTCTATCAACTCATTTTCTTCTGCATCTGTGTTATCATGAACATATACTGGGCAGTTGATGGATACCCATGGCGAGCAGCTTCTACGGAGCAGGGTGCATTTCTCTTTCATTATTTGGGACTCAACACTTTCATTATTTGGGATTCCAAGGGCAAGCCCTTAGAATCAAATGGTTCACTGAATAGGATGATGCTCTGGCTGTCTCAGAAATTTCAAAACAAGCCATAGCTGAACTTGTTGGGTGGTGACAGGTGTGTCTGGTGGTGGTGGTGGTTTGGGGGACAGAGTTGCACCCCCTAAGTCTGGCTGTCTTGGAGCTTGTCATACAGATCAGGTGGCCTTGAACTTGTGGTGATCCACCTGTTTCTGCTTCTCTGAGTTTTGGTATTATAGGCATGAGCCACAAGACCAAGCGGAGGAATAATTAGTGTTTTAATTGGGTAAAACACTTTCTATGGAAAAAATGCACTCTCTATTCCATCTCAGGTGCCGAAGCTGAGCAGATCCCAGAGCCAGAGGAGGGGCTGTAGAGATGGAGGGAAGAGGAAGGGACTGGACAGTTAGAGACCATAACGAACCTCTAAATTTTCTAGTGTTGCAAAATGAAGAAAGGAGGAGGGGGAGGGAGGGAGGGAGAAAGGTCAAATCGTGATTTTCATAGAAAAATAAAATGAGCTGATATTCAGGGTTCTTAACTTATTAACTAAGGGACAGGTAAGATGTTGTAATAGGGTCAAATCACACATATGTGCAATAAGGAAGGCCGAAATGCATATATAAAAAGATGTAAAAGTTTTTAGCCATAAGGCAATCATTGATTTTATCCTACTAGACACATATTTGAATTCCTACAAATAAGAATTATTTAAAAAAAAAGAATTATTTTCATCATTATCAATCTCCTACAACTTGCTTAAGCATAAAATGGCTCTTCATTTAACAATAAAAGCTAAAATTAACTAGAAGAATACTTGGGCAGGCCACTCAAGAATTTTTCCTTTCATCAATTTCAAGGTGTTTTGTAACTTTCTCTGGCAACCTGTGCAACAGGAGAATCAGCTCGGGCCCATCACAGCCGTAACTTGGGAAGGAGGTACTGAGTCCCTGGTAGCAACAGCCCCATGAACTCTACCAAAGCCACCACACCTGTGCTATGCAGTAGGAAAGCAATGCATGCCACAAATGCAGTCACACATGTAATTTTTAATTTTGCTAGTACCTGCATTTTAAAAAGCAAAAGAAGCAGATATTAAATTTAATAAATACATATGTGAAAAGTATTCTAACATATAATGAATATTACAGAACTATCAATGAGATCCTTAACTTTTTCTAAATGATAGGTCCTCAAAAGCCAAAATGTGTTTTAATTCAGACTAACCACATCTCAGATAGTTCCCTGACCACAAATAGCCAGGAAACTTGAACACGGTTGAGTTGTTCAGTTTAGCACTGTTCTGAATAGTAATTAAAGCATTTGCATCCGTCTCAGCCGCCCTGTATGCATGCAGTTCTTTTCCAGGTAGCCAGGTTCTTAGATTTCCTCATTTAAGAATGGCACCTGCTCAGTGCCCAAGGAAACTATCACCCAAAACCGCTGTGCTGGGTGGTCCCAGCAACACTCTCACTAACAGTCTGTGCTCTTGTCTTCTCCTGAGAGCTTGCCTGCCCCCTCGTTGTTACAGACAAGGATGTGCACATGGGGATGTGGCATAATGATAAACATATCGCCGTATCTGTAGCCTGAGTATAACAGCGCCCATCAAAAACATTAGCTTTCTAATGTTCATGTCCCTCTTGTGGTAAAGGGGGAGGACAAAATTCCCACACGCTCTCTTTCACTGCAGATTAGGAAGGGATCCAGTATCTGAAACATTGACGATGCCTCACGGGGGCTAGTGGATCCAACTTTAAACCCCATCTGTATCCATGAGGGAGAAAGGCCCCCTTTTCCTGCAGTGTGGCCACCATCATGCCCAGGATGCTGCAGTTCATCATGAGCAGAGGCCGGCAGCTGAGGGGCAAGGTCTCGGAAAGTGAGCCCTGCTTATTCCCAGAAGTCAGGGTTAGGGACCCCGTGGGAATCCTCTCTTTAAACCAGCCTCTTTCGCAACATCCATATTTATATGTTTTCCTTTACTTCATTGCTCTCCTCTCAGGGCATTCCAAGATAATTCAAGTCCAGGGTAAGACAAATCACTAGTATCCTTGATACAAAACTATTTACAAAGTTCCAAGTGACGCTAGACTCCTTCCTGTAATCTGAGCTAGGAGAACACGGGGTAGTGTGTGTGTTTGTGTGTGTGAGAGAGATAGAGAGACAGACAGACAGACAGACAGACAGACAGACAGACAGAGAAGCAGGCCATCAGATAAGACCTATTTCCTTCCCCTCGTTTCCCCAGGACCCTGGCTAAAACCACTGTTCTAGGACCCAGTGGTCAACACAACAGCTCTTGGTGCCTTTCCCTCCCCTTCACACCCTCTCTTGGAGTTTCAAAAGAGCATGGAAACCATGCTACCACCTTCTCCTCCGATCCAACCAAATGGTTTGACCCCAGTCATCACCGTTGGCAATCGTCACCTCCCTCAGGTGAGTGGCATTTTCACCGCGCGGGAGACACAGACATCCCATTCAAGTGGCGGAGTTCATCTGCGTTTAACATTAGCTGCTCAAAAAATACCCCATTGAAGGACTGGGCCCTGTAATGTTTGTATATGGAGGGAAACAAGGAAGAAAGGCTCCATGTGCTGAATTCAAGGCGGGGTGGGGTGGGGTGGGGGGTGGGGGGGGCTGAGGGGTGGGGGAGTGGGGGGGCTTTCTTTCCTACCACTATAAACAGAAATGATTATAAAACCAGAGCCCAGAAAGAGCTCCTCGCCCTTCACTTTGGCAGGAGGGCTTGGGTTCTTGCAAGACCTACTCTTTGCACGCTGACTTCTCCTGGTTTTTTTACTACATTCCAGGCAGGGAGATAGAGACCAAACCAAATAAAGTGCCCCTGGAGGACATTCTCCTCCCCCGAAAAGCTCCTCCGTTTAATTCTCTGCAGCTTTTCAAACAGTCAGATGGGGAGGTTTGACTGTCTGCGGTGGCCAGAAGGCTGGTGCTCGCTGTGGACACCCACTCTGGATAATCCCCGCTGGCAGCAGGACAGTGGGGCCACAGCTGGGCAAAGGGATTTTCTTGGCAGTCTTGGGGCCTTTTGTGGGTACCTACCTTGAAACCAATGTTCCCGAGTCCTGTGGACTTTCTTATTCACCCCATATTCAACTCCTGAGCAGGATGGCCCCTGAAAGACCATCATCGTGAGGTGAGGAAACAGAAGGTCCATGGAAAATTCTTAAGCCATCTTCCCAAGCATGTCTGGGGAAACAGTGGCAGGTCAAGGAAATGTTCCACTCTCTCTGTGGCTCTGCTGGGTATGTGAACGTGTGACAAAACCCTCCCAGCCGCACACTACACGCAGAAGAATGTCATCACTGGTCGCCCAGCTTCTGGGAGTTTCATTTGGCAGAAATTTCTTGATCTCAACCACATAGCTCACCCTCTGATCCCTCAAGCCCTGTTTCCCTCCCAGTAACCATCCGTGGACACCTTCGCCTGGGAACACGGCACTACTGGGTGGCTGTGGGCACCTCTGCTTCACCCCGGGCTGCCTTTGCTTAGCTGTCTCCAGACACACAGGGCTTACTTTCAAAGGACAACAGGCAATTGGCCATAGAAAGAACTAGACCCAAATAACCTCACAGGGTTCCTAAGGACAGGGCCTGAAGATTGGGAAGCCAGGCGAGCTGCAGGTGTGAAGGAGATGAGCCTGCTCCAGGGTGGTGGCGAGAGTCAGCCATGCAGATTGCAAAGTTAGGTCGACCTCCTAAGGTTACAGTCGTTAAATCAAGAATTTCAATCTTTCGCCAAAATACCCTGTTTCCTAATCCAGAGTTCTCTCTTGGCAGGACTCTGGTTTTGAATGCCTCCTGCTCTTTCTTCCTCTTTCCAGCCTCTAGCGCTCAACTGAAGCCCATTTTCTATTAAAGGAGGAAGAAAGCAATAGAAACACAAAAGAACTAATGTGCTGGGGCCGTTCTCTCATCCCAGGATTTCTTATCAACTTTGAAGCCAATAAAATGTAAGAGCCATTCAGCCATGAACTTGGTGCATAAACCGGGCGAATTTGGAGCTTATGTTTTCAATTAATTTATATTCAACTCATTGAAATATTTTGCAGTTTGAAGAAGCAGGGGGGTGGGGGAAAACCTATTTGATGTTTAAGGAATTGTTTCCAGCTTTTAAAGTGAAGCTTGTAGATTTCTTCTCATTTCAAAATAAGAAGCTGTGGGATGCTTACGGAAACAGGAACTCTACTGCCGAGCGAGAGGTCCAGAGATGGCGTCAAACCCAGAACCATGAATTTGGTGAGAGTTCAAAAGTTGGCAAAGTGAACCCTCTCATCCCTGCCCACAAATAATAAATATCACAAGGAACGGGGGAGAGGAGAAGCCACTGGAAAGCCATAACTTATCCTGTCTCCAGCCTTACAGTTCTCTCTCATAAACCTGGAGTTCTTTGCAGGACTTGGGCTGCGTCTGCAGGGAGCTGGGCGTGCCTAGGGTCGTAAATTACCTTGCTTGGTTTAAGCTTTCCTCCAGGTCCAACCAACGGACGGCTCTGCAAGACCCATCACCCAGCTCAGGGCTTCTTAAATCATCCTTCATCTGCTTGTGACATCTGAAAAGCTAGAGCGAGAAGGATCACCCCAAAGCTGACCTTCCTGTACCAGCAGGTACACACACACACACACACACACACACACACACACACACACACACACACACACCATTCAAAAGGCAAAGATGCGACCACATCCCATTTATAAAGCTGGGCAAAGCTTTCTTTGGGTGACTCCAAATGTATACTACAATGTATATAAACTTCTGATTTGTCTTTGAATAGCAACGTGACCCTAAGTCTTTTCTCCAACCGAGGTAGCCTTAGTTAAGGTTGAGCTCTCCCCTTTAATTCTCATTTCCTAATCAACACTTTGTAATCATTCACTTTCCGACGGCACTCAGTTGTGTAAACACACAGACTGACCCAGCACACAAACATCTCAGCACCCAGAGTATCTGAGAGAATGGCTGCGGTTCCTTGAAATGCGATCAAGACTGAGAGAGTAGATACCCAGCCAAAAGAAACAACGCTTATCCACAAAAAGTTCCACAATAAATCAGAAAGCTTTTTCTTCCACATGTCACCTGGCATGTTTAATTTGTCTGCTTTGACAGAATCATGGCAAGCCCGGCTGACTGTTGGCACAGTTAGAATGAGCCTTTGTGATGAAGGGTAGGCTATCCGGCATAGACGGGCACCATGGAAGGATTCACACAGTAAGTATTCTGGAAGTACTGGGGGCTAGCTCTGTGTGGTGGAGCACGCAACCAAGATTCAGACAGCATCGATTTACAATATGCCAGGTCAATGGGAAGATGCAGTGTTTGTCGTATTATCCAAGACTTTTAACTTCTTCCTCTCCTCCTTTGCATCTGCCTGGAATTTCAGCTTTGTTCTAAACTCTGGGGAGTAATAGAGGCTTGCTCATTTTTGCTTCAGAGTCGTACTTGTGGAACACTAGATTTACACCAAAGACAAGGAAGTGCTCTTCTGACTGTCTACACCTTCCAAGCCAAGGAAAGCTCATGGATTTATTAGTGTCTGTTGGCTAACACATCTGGTCATACGATTTGTTTGGAAAGAGCTTTTTACAGGGAGAAGGAATATACCTGAGCCTGCTAACAAAAAAGGCTTTTAGATGTCTACACTTTGTTTAGGAAAAAAGATCATAGCTGCCAGCTGACAATGGTGCTACTTACCCAGCCTGCACCAACAGGCACACCTAATTACCAAACCTTCCATGGCACCAAGAACCTCTCTTCACGCCCAAATCCTTGTATGAGTTAGCTCAATTCATCAAAGGACCAAACTATCCCTGTTTTATAGATGAGTAGATTGAAACATGGCAGACACCGTGTGACTTCCCTACAGTCACTCTGTGGCAGCCTCTAGCCTCCAGCCCAGACAGTCTGACTGACTCCGGGACGCCCTTCCCACCCCTGAGCATAAGTTAGAGGTGCTGGCAGCAACAGATTCCTACCTGCTGAGTGCCAGGCAGATGTTCAGCCAGTTGTTGACTGTAAGGCTGCACCTCATCTTCACGGTTGTTTATCTGTTATTTGCTCTTTTAATATGACAGAAGTATGGTATACATGTGGAAGGGAATGGAAGTGTTCAGTCCCGAGACTTTCCCACAGTGGGACATGGATGCTCAGACTAAGACATGTCCTTTCTAACCCAGAAGCCCCACTTCATGCTCTCTTCAAGTCAACCTGTCCCCAGATACTATAGTTCTTCCTTTTTAGGGGTGGAAGGGCAAAGCAAGGAATATAAGGTTTGACTATAAGCAACTGCTTTGTAGTCTTGTTCCTCCTTATACATGTTGTGCTTCCTTGGATAAGTCGCTTCACTTCCTTATGGCCAATTCCCCGTCCCCCTCCCCCCATAAAATGGGAACATTAACAGAATCTGATCATGAGGTCCTGGTAAAGTTCTAAGGAGCTGGGGTGAGGGCACAGAGAAAATCCCAGGCTACACCTTCATCACCTTCTGAGCTCTCAGAGACTGGCAACAGAGATCAAGAAGGTTCAGACACAATGGGTCACAAAGCAAAGTAGATGACAAGGAGAGGAAGAAAATGACTTGCAGGCTGAAGTGCTGTGTGTCTTTAGAGAACCAAACTCATCCTGAGGCTCAGGAGCGTGTAGAACTAAACAGTCAAAGCAGTGGTTAGAGATGGAGTCACACACACACACACACACCACACCCGCACACGCACATGCACACGCACACACACACAATCAAAGATTCCAATTGTCGAGAATTGGAAGTGTCTTTTTAAACTTCTTAGGATATCAAGGAAGAGTATACTTCTTCCCATGCCACTGACAAGTGAATTCTTCTTGACAATGAGACCTCATTAACCAGGCCACAGCAGCCACACATTCACAGCCAATGTTTCTTAGGTGGAAGAAACCCAGCATCCTACAGACTTCTTTACGTGTGTCTTACCATTTCCTTAGAACTTCTCAATGCCCTCGGTGTAAACCAGAGGAAAAGGCTGCTTTAAAACACAGATCCGGAGGAATAAGAAACCTCAGGAAAATATGAACACAGGCTCTAGAACGCACTGGGTGAGTTTCTTTTCTTTCTCTGCTGAAGACACATTTACAGCAACAGCTTTTTTATGTCTGCATATAAATGTCAAAATAATTAATGTTATTGAAGTTAAAAAAGAGAATAAAAATGCTTCAAGTAATATTAAAAGTGATAAGCATGTGACACTATTTTGAATAACAAATTGATTACAGTAAAGGACTGACAAATTTAGATTCCCAACTGGGTACCAACTAGAGTGGGGCCGGACATACAGAGCTGTTACATTATAACTGAGTTTAGAAAAACTCGATATGAACAAGAAAAGAGGCCTCCGTTCGGTCACCAGCCCCGCTGATGTCCTCACATGCCCTCTCCTGCCTCTGCCGTTTTTCTTTTCACATTTATTATGAGGCAAACAGACCAGAGATAAGGATGAAACCAAGCACACTGTGAGTCTCAAGCTCTAATAGATCTTTTTTAATGCGGTCCAGATAATATGACTTACAGAGAGAGCTTTTCAGCAGTGTGGCCATATGGCTGACCAGGAACAACATGCTTCCTTCCTGGGTGGCTGGCTGTGGCCTGGAACAGGACAGGATGTTCAAGATAAGAAAAAAAAACGGAAGCTCCCAGCACTGGGTGTGTAGTTTAACCAAAAGAGGAAAATAAGAAATGGATAGAAGGTGGGACGCTGCCTGGTGTGTGGCATGGGTCAGAGCCAGTGTGGGGATTTGAAGTGGGACAGATTTTCTCTCCAGCAGGCTTGTCCCAGAAACTCAGAACTGCAGAGAGAGCAATGGGAGATGAGTGCCTGGTTACCTTTTAGGGATATTATAAACACCAAAGAGATCATGCTAAGGTTATTTCTGTGCCCTTGAACTTGCTGTGGGTGATAAAGGGAGCTGAAACCAGAATGTCCTTTCCAGGGCTAGAGGCTGTGTCTATCTAGGTTCAAACACAGTAGTCGCTCTTCACCTCAGAGCTCCCTCTAGCCTTCCTCATACAAGATGCTGGCGATCACCTCGGTCAAGGTCAGTAGCCTTCAGTCTTCCTGTGCATTTACTTCCAGCCTCTGGCCCAAGAAACTGCTCGTCCCCACAGCCCTGTGCTGGGCCTGCAGTTCCTTGGAGCACCATTATCAACAATATAGACTTGGCCATATAGGATGTTTCTTCAGGTTGGGCCCATAAAAAATACCTAAAAGGTAAAAGACATTCCAAGCTATAATTAGCTCTGTGGGCCTGGGTGAGTTCCTTATCTCTCTGGTTCTCCATGTTCTTATCTGTAAATGGGTCTCCTAAGACCAGCCTTAAAATCAATGGCATGTAAGTCAACAAATTCTTACTTCTGCTGACACCTCTTCTTGAATCCCTTTTTAAGACTCTTGTAGGCAGTCTGATGGGAGACGGTGATGTTCCTGGCTTTATCCTTAGACCGGTATGAGCTGTGAAAACCTATTATAGGCAAGGGCATGGTGTAACTCTAGTACTTACTAGGCTGAAACAGAGGTTAATGAGTTCAAGGCTAACCTTGGATATATAGTAAAATGCTGTTTCAAAAAACAAATCAAGCAAAAAAAAAAAAAAACCAGAAGGAATGTGGAAAGAAGAAATGAAGGGAAGGAAGAGGGAAGAAAGAGAGGAAGGAATAGAAGCAAGGGAGGGATGGAGGGAGGGAGGGAGGGAGGAAGGGAGGGAGGGAGGGAGGGAGGGAGGGAGGGAGGAAGGAAGGAAGGAAGGAAGGAAGGAAGGAAGGAAGGAAAAGAGATGAGAAAACAAAATCAATCCATATAATGTTAGGAGTTCCACCTACATGTTCTTATATGTACATTTAAAACCGGCTTTGTACCATGTAAAAATGAAGAGAAATGTTTGGGTTAATAATTTTAAATTTAATTTTTCTTTACTTAAGGGATCAGAAATTTAGAAAACACTAACAAGTTACCGAGACATGCGTAAAATGTAAATGTATTCTTTTATGCTTTTGGAAGACGGCATCCTACCTTTCATACTCCCAGATAGCTAGCTCTGCCCCTGGCCATTCCACCAATCTCTCTTTAGGAGTGAGTCCACACAGTACCCCTCTCTACTGGAAAGAGGGATGGATTTCCACTCTGTCCTAAGATCTGCTCTCTTGAGCTATAGCTAATCACGGTCAACATCAGGGTGCAGTTTTCATTTACTCAATGAGTATTTATAAAGTTAACTGATTTCAAATTTCAATAACAGAAAGTCAAGCATTTTCTCAGGCAGTGCCCGTTTTGTGCCGTGTCTGACCCAGGATAAAGAACACAGGCAGGGAGACGTGAGGACTGAGCTTTGAAGCAACTGGGCTCCAAATTCTCCACCATACCCAGAAGCTAATGACTTCCAGAGACTGCCGCCACAAAGAAGGCACTGAAACATGGAACACTGGTCACTGTGTCAAGGGTCATGTCAGAAAGAGAAGGTCACCACTTTCAAGTATTTCAGAGGTGAAAAGGCCACTCTCCAAATAGCGTGTCCTCTTCGTTGGCTCTCCACAGTCCACGCTTGCTGCATTGGAAATGGCAGTTGTCATCCAGGCAGACGCAATCTGCATGAAATTCTTCAGTCTCCTCCAGCCAGGTGTCAATGCTCTGTCTTGGTTGACTCCTCTGTGACCTGGTGTGGATGAGTGTTTTTGTCTCTGGGATGAGTGACATCAGTGGTCCACAGTGCTGTGTAGGGACCACAGGAGCCTCTGAGACCCTTCCAGAATTTGTGTTTTAAAAAATGCCTTCATAACAATGCTCAAATGCTATTCTCTCCTCATTTATGTGTGGTTTTCTGGAGACAAGTCGGGACAATTTCATCATCTTTATGACTAATTGGTATTCTTGTATCTAGAACATTTTATGTGTAATATGATTAACGTTTATAAGCATAGCCCAGATAAGCTAGAGTTCATCACTAATTATTAAGAATATGAAGAGGTCCCAAGACCAGCAAATCTGTGAACGGATGGGATAAGTGAAGAATTTGTCCCCTATACCTTGTCCTTTTCCAGACAGGTATTTTTTTGTTGTTGTTGTTCCCTCAAAATTACTACTGAGATCCCTAATGAACATGGCATGTCAATAGCCACTGTGCAGATCCTAGTAATATAGGTCTGGGAATTTTGGCAAAGAGAAAACTAAAGGAATTCTCTGTCTGTCACGTTGAAAGGTGACTATTCATAGGTCCTGAGCCACAGATTATATTTTGTGTAGCCAGCATAATTTTAAGCATTTTTTGTAAAGAAAGACTTAGCATATATTAATTTTAAAAGCATTTCTTTCCTACAGATAGAAAAGACAAAGAAAGCAGACAGCTGAGTTAATTGCATCAGACAAAGCATATCCTTGGAAAAGAAAATGTCTACTGATTCCTAAAGAATGTTTTACACATGCACACACGTGTGCACACACACACATTCACACAAAACCCTTCCAGAACACATATGGTATTTAATACATACCTGTTACAGGATGGCACATGGTTTTACCTTTTCACGAACTGTGAGTCATTCTCTTACCCAGGAGGTTCTGGGTTTCATAAATATTGAACACACTCCCTGAATCTTAACAGGTGGTTTCTACAAATATGAATACTATTTCTCTGCTTCACCCCATGTTTCCCACAGTCATGTGCACTGTAATTGATGATTACTATGGAAGAAAGAGAGATTCTATATAGATAAACCCTCCTGAAAACCCAAAATTTAGCTATTTCAAATCCTAAGACATACATACATACATACATACATTAATCCATTCATCTAAAAACAGTCCTGAACCTTGAGCCAGGCATTGTATTGAGCCTTAAGACTCTTATAACAATTAAGTGAAATTCATCTTTCAGATAGCTAATGTCTAGAATATATGGAATGGAATGTATCCTAAATTTTATCCAGTGTTCTTAAAAGTGAAATCATTTTTTTTTTCAAAAAAAAGACAAAATTAGATAATCTGCATCTTTTGTTTTTGTGATAGAAACAATATAATTTTTATTAGCAGATGTATAAACAAATAAAAATGCCCGTCAACAGGGGCTGTCCTCATTATTTCTGATAGACTGGACAACTAAGAGAAAGTAGAGATCTGGCGGAACTGGCTCTGCCAGATCTTTTCTTTACCATGACGGTGACCAGACAGATACCCCTCCTGAAACAGAAGATGAAGCAGCACCTACCTGGCTGCCAAAATTCACCAAAAATTAGAGCAGAGTGTTAGCAGACTGGGAGATGCTTGGAAAACTGAGAGGCACCCAGCTGGAATGTCTGATTTTCAAATGAGTCAAGGCCCAGTAGAATGAGTGATTACCTAAGTTAGGACTCCCAGCATGGTCAAGGGGTTAGCAGCTCTAGAAAGTATGATTCTGAGTCAGCGTTGCAGTGAGTGGGGACTTGTGAGAATTCGAGTTGTTTTCAACAAACTTCCAAAGTAAATCACCCGGTGGTTGAAGAGCCATGGAACTTGGAAGGTTGGGACTTGGCCATGTTTCAACTCCTTCACACACATTGTCTGGGCTTTTAGAGCAGGGACTGCGTATTCACCACGATGATGATGCCCTCGGGCTTTCCAGATGTGCGGTGCCGATTGACCCATTACAGATGTTGTGGATTGCTGGCCTTGCTAATTCTGGGACCCCTTTCTGAAGGCTTGCTTTTTATCTCTTCCTTTGATGTCAAGCTGTTTGTCTTCATTTCCTACTGGCTCTGGTGTGATTACCACTAATCTCTCTTTCCTCTTCCCTTATCCCCCTCAATTTTCTGCTTTTAATTCACTGGGGCCCAAGTGACTAAATAAGTGGGCTCATTAGGAGTGTGCGCTAATTAAGAGTCAATTAGGCATGGTTAGAGTGCATCGCTTTCTGACTGCTGTTTCCGCTGCTTCCAGCCTCTTTTGCTTCCTTCCTGCTCCTCAAGCTGAATTCCAGAAGGTTGAGGTTGAGGGACTTCTGACCTCTGGTTAAGTGGGGCACAAGAATATTTACTTTCTTGTCACATTTCACCGCTGTCAAAGCTCAGAGAATCTACTTCGGTCCCTAGAGGAGCCGGTGTGCTTAATGACTCAGGACACCTGGGTGTGATCCATCCCTCTGCGTTCTGCAAGTTCCAAGTGATTTACTGGGAGGCAGAAAGGACGGCATCCAGGAAGCAAGAGAAAGGACCCCTGCCCCCCAACGGACCAGGGAGTAGGATTTGACTTACCTGAAGGGTGCACTAACTTTCAGTTCTAGAAGCTGTGCCGGCCCCCCAGCTTCTGGAGAGTCTTAGCTTTGATCCCCATAACAGTATACCTGGTTGTGGCAGGGACTAGGCTGTGAGTGTGGGAGAGGCATTCCTAACACAGAAGACGTACAGTGTCTAACATGGAGGTTCATCCCATACAAAAACACTGTTTTTAGATCTATACTAGCCTTGGATAGTGATATCTCAGAGCCCAACCATTTCAGCAACTGCTAAATAGCATCAGGATAAACCAGAAAAAGGTGGTAAAGATCTTCATCTTTATCCTGCGTGAAGACACAGGAATCATTTGTCCTCACAGCACCCCAGGAGCCTTCTGCTCTCCTCATCTTATGCGAACATAGTCTTCTGAATATGGTTCTCCTGTCTTTTCTAACTTACACAAAAACGAAAATAAATGCAAACAAGAATCCAAAGGTAACGTGGCTTTGCCCCAGCTTGCCATATTACTTGTGAGCTTGTCCCAGAAAAAAAAAGGGGGCAATGTTTTCAGCTAATACCCACCAGGACATGCATGGCTGAGGATGAAACCCGATGATGATGAGAATGAGGAGGAGGAGGAGGAAGAGGAGGAAAATGTTTAAGAAGAAACAAAAAGTGAAAGGTGCTTTTCCACAATGTGTGATCACACCACCAATTCACTTCCAATGCTTACTTGCAATCTGCTGCAACTGGTGCCCTTACTGTGCCCAGCTGCTGTTCTTTTGTCGCTGGTTTACATTTCTTTGAAAATCTAAGAGGCATCAAGCCTCATCCTGAAAGTCATCAGAAGCAGAACCAGATCCCAGATGCCTCCTTTCTGGTCTTGTTTGCAATCCTGTTTGGTTGTTTAAGCCTTGCATTCAACTCATTCATTTCGTCCCAACCCTTCTTTGCTTTGAGCATGAGCTCAGAGCACTGGACTGCTTTTATCCCTGAGCCAGCTGCTGTGCTGGGTAACAGGACCATCGTGCTTTAGTCAGCATCATAATTTCCCAATAATCTCTAGGTAGGCCTTGTATAGTATTGTATTAATCTTTAGAGTGCCAGACACACAGAATAACCCAGAGGTCTAGGGGTCTTAGTAGGAAGGCAGAAAAAAAAAAGTTGCTTATGGGAAATCATCTCAAGTTTGGAAGATATTTCATTTGAATGTAACAGTGTTGCATGGTTTAGAACTTACAGGAAGAATGTTTCCTCAGCCAAGAAGACAGGCTGCTAAAACCAGACCATGTTCTTGGTGGGCTGGTACTCTGACTGTTGATATAATGTCTTATCCTAACCACAGCATAGCGGGAAGCTGAAGAGTGACCTCCAGAGCAGGAGACCTAGGTTCTGATCTTAGTGGACCACATTTCTTTCTCCTCTGGAGTCTTCAGCACTCCCTGATGTACAAGAGAAGATGTCTCAAGCATCATTTGACTTGAGAATGCTCTCGCAAATCACATCCGCTAACGCTTTGAAAGCACCCGGCAAGAAGACCCAATGTGTAATCTACTCAAGAAATGAGGGCAATTGCTGTTGTTTTCATGATGAAAGGGAGCTAGTCGTTGGGCTATTCCTGTTCCTACAGTACTATAGAAAGCAACACTAGCAGATCTCAAGGCAAGCTGTTCCGGTTAACTGCTGTCAGTCAGGTGACCATATAATGTGTGCTCCAAACCCAGGCTCCTTGAGAATGATATATGTGATAGTAATAATTATTACAGGACATTTGATAACCTTAGGTATTTTCCAGTTCAATGTACCCATTTTTACAGAGGAGTCCAGAGCAGTGATGTGACTTAACCAAGGTCACACAAGCTAATAATTAAGAACAAATACGTGGCCGGGCAGTGGTGGCAGACTCCTTTAATCCCAGCACTCGGGAGGCAGAGGCAGGCGGATCTCTGTGAGTTTGAGGCCAGCCTGGGCTACAGAGTGAGTTCCAGGAAAAATGCAAATCTACACAGAGAAACCCTGTCTCAAAAACAAAACAAAACAAAAAAACAAAAATAAAAAAAAAAGAACAACTATGTGGAATTCTGGTGTCCTTAGCAGGGATGGGGACCGTATCTCTTCCATCTCTTCTCCTGAAAAGATCCATGTTGTCATCTCTCATCTTTGACTGTAATTTGAACCAGAACCGAGGAGTTTACATAAATCTGTCTTCTGCAGGAAGGCTTGTCGGTTTTTGTTTGTTTGTTTGTTTTTTATCTCAACCCCTTATACTGCTCCTCTGAGCTGTTTTTGGTTTTCTGTTTTTGTTTTGTGTTTTGTGAAACAGAGCCTCAATCTGTAGCCCAGGCTAGCCTTAAACTCATCGAGTTGTCCTGTTTCTGCCTCCCTGATGAGCCACCAAGCCTGGTCTAGCTGTTTTCTTTTATTATTCAGTTGTGGTCTGAGAAAGAGAAAAAGCAACTGTCCCAGACCTTCTACAGAGGAGGTTCTTTTGTTTTTACATTTGCTTATGTATTGTGTGTGCATGTGCACATGCACAGGTATACATGCTGCATACGCATGGCTTTTATGTTGAGGGCAGGCAATAGCTCGCAGGTGTTGGTTCTGTCCCTCTACTGTGTGGGTCCTGGGGATCTAAATCAAGTTGTCAGGCCCAGTGGCGATCACTAACCCACTGAGCCACCTCACCAGCCCAAGAAGGTTATTTCAGTCCATGCTCAATTATCCCTTGGTTCATTTTCCTCTGGGTCAATGGTCTCCCTTTAGTTCTTAACTAGAGCATCCTTCCAACAATTTCCCCAAATATCTCACCAGGATGCATTTAGATCTATATCTCCTGGACATTGCACATGTGACTATTCATCTTTAATCCCTGTTGAATGCAGGATATATGAGCCACGAGGAGCTCTCACTTCTGGTATTCTGTTATTTAGGCATGCAAACACTGTGCAAAATTTAACCTTAGAGACAACGGCAGAAGGTCAGAAGCTATAGGGTTTGGAGCTTCCTGGAGACATTATCAGCTTCTCTCCTTAACAGAGAGCACGTCTTATGTCCACAATCCCACGCTAGTGGAAATGGATGAAGACTGCTTATTTAGACTCATGCCTTTGTACTTCAACGTCACGGTTTCATCCTCCTAAGTCTTTTTGTTTTGAAAAAGATAACATAGTTTGGTTGTTCGGCTTGCATCTCTCTGGGTTTCGTGGTCTGTTCTTCCATAAAGATGACAAGCAGAGCATTTCAGAAGCATCAGAGCCTTGGATCCTTGAGCCACTTTGTGTGGAAGCAGAGGAGGCATCAAAGCCACATTGAAGGATGGGTCTCAGGCTTTCCCATCATGCAGTTCAGGGGCAAGCAAGGCAGTGGCTGGGGCAACAGCGAAGCTCCCAGAACCTCGTGACAGTAGCTGCTGGAACTTTCTCTGGATACGCTAAGGAGCTAGCCCAGCAGCATCCCCGTTCTCCATGGTGTATGTGTGTTATGCACATGGGTTTAGCTCTAGGGTTAAAATATGTGCGGATCTTTCCATAGCTGTTTGGAAGACCATTTTCAAAAGAAGCAACTGACGTTTAGGTGGCAAGCTGCATTTACCTAGAAGCCAGGGAGAAACAAATGAGGTCAAACCTGTGTGTTCTGAGAAGATCCCAGCTTAAGGACGCCAGTTAAAGAGACGATTTCCATTGTGTGCTTGAAAGTACAGACTCGGATCTGAATTCAAGCCCTGTCCTACAACCCTGCAGCCTTAGGCAAATTACCTGACCTTTCTACTCCTCACCTATAAATTAAGAATAGAGTATCCTCATAGGATTGCTATGAAATTAAATGCAATGATGCATAATGATCCAAAGCACAAAAGAAATGTAAGCAATGGTTTCATCTTCCACACTAGACCACCAAAGAAATGCACTCGGTCTGCCTGTCCACTTACATTTACATATGCCAATGGTTGCTGCTATTGTTTTAGTAGAACACAAATACTAAGCAACAGAGAAATTCAGACTACAGTTTAAGCAGCAGAGACGAGAGAGACGAGGGAAGCGAAACTAGGTAGCGGACACAAGAAGACACAGAGTCAAAGGACAGGGCAGACACGTGACTCCGTATGGTCAAACAAGACCAAAGGGACGGTAAGAAAGAAGAGCCAGCTCAAAAATGCCAGGACTTTCAGGGTCACGTGGACTTGGCCCTCCAGGCCAGGCGCGCCTGTAACTGGACACAGGCCCTGTGTCTCTACAGCAAGATCTTACAGCACTTCTTCTGCAAGGTAGTCAAGGATACATCCAAGACACTTAGAGCCAAGAGGGAGAGGGGAAGCCTCTTAGGACTGCCAGGTGTCCCTCCATAATGACATCAGCGAACAGGAAGTGCTGGCCTGTATACATCACACACGCACGTGACTCCCCCTTCCCTCTCAGTCACAGAGAGTCGAAAGCTCTATGTATTCAGAAAATCCTCAGGGCCCCTGTGCATCTGGTTTTTACCCTGCCCCCCTCCCCCTCCCCCTCCCTCCCCCCCCCACCCTCCCTATCGCTCTGCACTCCATCTGACAGCCAGAGGAGGCAGGGGGCTCAGGTTTCATGGCTGGGCATGAGGCCCTCCAGGTACATTACAACTGGTCCATTTCATGTGAAATCTTCCAGCTTGACCAAGAGTCAGTGACCTCAAGAGCAGCGTTTAACCTCCATTACTTGGTTTATATTGGTAATATTTACATGGGAACTTGATTAAAGCTGACCTCTGGAGAAGACAGAGTGCAGTGTGCATTTGAAACCCCGCCGCCTTCTCCAGCCCGTCAGGCGTCATCTGTTTCTCTGCTGCCCTAATTGGCCAACTGGCCTCCACTTCGCCTGCACCCTCCTCTCCCCAAATGTCTGTACCGCTTCCATGTGGGTCTGGGCCTTGTTCCCCCAGAGGCAGCCATGAAAATCCACAGGGTTAGATACCCAGCTTGGTTGCAGCTTAAGACGGTTTGTCTTAAACAGATCCTTTCACCCTGTGCTGCGGAAAAAGCACCAAATAGCCTGTCTTTCTGCTCTAAGGAATCTTTCCCAGAGTGCAAGTGAGTCCCTCAGACACGTCTCTGCCTGTCCACTTCACAAGGACGACTGAGGCCCACGGGGGAAAGGAATGCAATAGTCATTGATTCGGGATGAAATTCATCATCCAATACGGAAATCTTATCTGTATTGCTTTTTGGCTCAATAGAATATGTCTGTAAAATGGAAGGAGAGGCGATTGATGACATGTTTGTTCGCTGACATGTCCAGAAGCTGTGCCTGCTTCTCAGATGACTCAGCAACTGTTGATTACCTTCTTCAAATGCTAGACAACCTGGAACTGATGCACCTTCAGAGACGTTGAAACGTTAGAGGTGTGTCTGTGTGCATGAGTGTGTGAGAGAGCATATGAGAGTGTATGAGTATGTATATGTGTGAGAGTGAGTGTGTGAAGATGTGTGAGGGTGTGTGTGAGTATGTGACTGTGTGTGAGTGTGTGACTGTGTGTGTGTGTGTGTGTGTGTGTGTGTGTGATGGAGAGGAGCCATGTGTGTATACTCAAATGTTATACAACAGTGGAAGACCCAGGTAGTGAAAAGTCCACCTATGCACTGGAGGCTGGGACTGCTTCATGCTTTCTTTAACGTCTTTTCCAAGTCAGTCTCCAAGCCTCCCAGGACCTCCCAGAAAAGTAGACGCTTTGTCCCAGGAGCTAAATTAGGTGAGTTTCAACTTCGCAGTCTGCTCTCTGACTCCAGAAAAACAGAGAACGTTAAGAAGCCACAAGAATGAGCACGACACCACTGTAAATGCATGGTGGGTTCAGACAGAACGGAGCCACTTGGGGGGGGGAAGAGGGGAGGGAGGGTGTTTCGGGGCATCTGGGAACCCTAGGGTTTATAGCTTCCACTACAACTATGTATTCTGAAGTATAGAGGGAACAAGATTGCCCCACATAGTGTGTTAGCTCTATGGAGATCAGAAGCATGCTTTCAGTTATGGAGGACTCCCCCATGTCTCAGGCATATAGTGTCACGACACCTTTATCACAACCCCATGGAACTCTTATTCCCACCTTGCAGATGAATTTGGAGACTGGCAGTTCCCTCCGGTCATGCACAGAGAAGAAGCAGACTCCAAACTGAGCCTGGTCCATTCCTAAGCACCCTGGATGCCATTTCAGTGCCTGACTGTGCTGTGTCTTTGGAAGCTGAAAGTCCAAGGCCAGACTGTGCAAGCTGGGACTAAGGGGGCACCCGTGTCGGGGTGGGCTTTGGGACGCGGACTCCATTCCTGCACACAGCCGAGGAAAACATCAAACTATGACATCAAAATATGTGTCATATAGCATGACACGTTTAATTTTTTTTCTTTCAAAGCCATGCTTCTTTTGCTTTTCCTAGCCAAAGGCTCTCCTCCCTTATCTAAACAATCAAAGACTTGGTTCTCTCAAACCCCAGGCTTCTCTGTCGGTGAGCGTTAGCCTTGGCTTGGTTAAACAAAGTGCTTGTTTATAATAGACATAACAGATGACAGAGTCATTTTGAAATTACACAGTTGGTGTAATAAAACCAGTTAAAACCTTATTTTAAAAATGTCAGAGTTGGTCAAATACACTCATAGCACGCAGCTTAGTTTTCTTTCTCCTTGAAGAGGAATATGAGCACATTCTTGATTCCCACAGCCAGCGAGGGGTAGTGGGAAAAGATAAACTTTCCCCTGCCTTTTCTCCTAGCTGATCTACACGTTCATGAGATGCATCAAGGCTGGCTTGTCCCTTCCTGGGCCTCCTCTTAGCTTCTTGCCCTTTGCAAGAGCACTCAATTGCAGATTTCTCATAATTCTGGGCAATATAGGAGATAAATCCGATATCATATAGAGCACGTTTTAGAGGCTGAGCTCATGCAGAAATTACACACGTTCTAAACAAAATGCTCATAGCTGGCAAGCATAATTATTGTTTTCTCCTCTTGATAGTCCCACATTTAATAATAATGTAAAAAAAAGGGGGGGTCCCCAATGGTGTTAGCTGACTTGTGTGGTGATCACAGAAGCAAAGAGAACTGCGTTGTCCCTCTGGGTTCAAACCTCTCTCACTGATGCATCTTTCCTGGGATATACTCTTAGAGACTGACTTGGTTCTTCCCACGGGTGATGCTTTGCCTGAGCGTCTGAAGTCCAGATTTGCCAGCCTGGCTGCACTGGGTAAGACAGGCCATCTCAGACTGGACCTGCACTTTGCCTACAGCCCAGAGATGCCACCTCTAATCTACAGCCCTGCCATGAATTTGTTTTTTGTCATAAATGAAGCATGGGGCTGTGCTTTAATTTTCCTCACTGCCCTCTGTCAAGTAATAACCGTAAATATTGTCCTGAATCATTAAGTCACAACCTGAAACCTGATCCTGCCCAGCTCCCAATCAGACGGCCATCTGGAAGATGAAAGGAGTCTATTTGGGTTTTGGAATGATCCAGGCTCTAATTTGTAACAACAGTCTTAACAGGCTGTTTCAGAGACATTAACCAGCAACTTGTCTCAGATTCTCGAGGAAGGCGCATTGTCCACAGTTGGCGACATTTACTTCAGGCAGAACTGTGAACTGGAAACTGTTGAAAAACTACCAGGCTCTGTGGCTTTCAATCAAATGCCACCTTCTTCCATGGACACTAGATTTGTACCCAAGGGCAAGGATCTATGCGTGCCAGTGCACGCACAGTATATCTCGGAATATTTCCCATGCCATAAGGAAAGCAACCACTTCAAGGGGGGAAAACAAATTGCGTTGTCTACAGACGAACAACAATGCACTGAACTAGATATATGGTTTTTCCTACCACCCCGAGGTTACTTTCCCAAAGAAGATAAATCCTATTCCTTTTGGCTGTAGAATAAATTTGTAAACACAAGAGGTGAGTCATTATCTAAAGTCGGGCTATGTCACTGGAGAACAGGTGTGTGTCTGATGAAGTGGACCACGAGCTGACGAATTACATTAAATACCTGAACACCCGGATTGACGGGAGAGCAAAGCAGATTGACGGACGAGCAAAGCCATGTCGCCAGGATATGACCTTGGGTTGGAAAGGCTGTCGGAGAAATCCACAGTGTATGACCACACTTCTCCACCAGCTTATGTATACTGTCCTGGATATCCTAATGTATTCTGTGCTGCACTGGGTTTACCTTTGGAGAGTGTAAATACTTAACAGTAACGTGAAGGTGTTTATGGACAAAGAAGTAAGGCAGCAAGCAGCCAGTTGTGCAGGCCACTTGGGTGGACACAGTATTAATTTACATGCTTCGGGGATAAAAAAAAATTCATACTAGTGTTCAGAAGCTCTCTTTTTTTTTTTTGCCTCAGTTTATGGCCTAGCACCTCTCACTTACAGTAGTTAAAAGATGTGTCACTGGTGTGAATAAACGGCATGAAAATATAGGTTAAAAGAATTTGAAATGCATTTCCTGATTTGATTTAACCCAGTTTGAACAAACCTGTTTTTCTAAAAGGTCCATAATGTGATAAAATCACAGAAATCTAAGCTTGGGCTGACTGCTCGATCATATTAGAGAATCCTTTGCAGATGTGATGATAGTGTGATAATTTTAAGCCCTTCTCTTTCAGAGATTAAGTGCTTAAATATTTATGAGTGAAATGTCACGGTGTCTGAGATTTGGTTTCAAACCTTAGACAATGGTAAATATAAAAGAAACAGCAGATGACATCATGAGAGAAGACAGATGAAAGATTACCAGAATATTCATAATTATTGGAAAAGCATGGTAGATGTGATTTATTACCCATTATTTTAATTTTATCATTGCTTGAAATTTTATTTAAAACGATAGTTTTTAAATGTATTCAGAATGGAGGACAAGGTTCTCAGCCAGAGGTGGTGCCTGCTGTTCCTTCCTCCTCCAGCTTCATTTAGCACATCTGGCAGTCGGGTTGTCACAATCGAATGGCTGAAGGGCACTAGCATGGATGGCACAGAGGCCAGGGACCCTGCCATCCCCACAGGACCGGCCCACAGCAGGCGTTCTCCAGACCCCAGAGCCGGCCTGCTGAAAGTGAGATTCCTGGCTCGGCTGAGGATAATAGGGCAGACCCATACAGGCTGGGGCTAAGGCAACCTGGACTGCGCGTAAAGGCACAGGCAGCCCTGTGGGAAAGAGGACGGGCAGCCGCTGTCTCCCCTCGGCGTGGGAGAACCTGGACGGCTCCAGCTGAGGGCCGTGTCACGAGTCCCAGAAGGGATCGACTCTTGCTCTCAGAGACTTGCGGTGCTTTAGTGGTTGACCCAAGGGGGTTACCAGGAGGGCAGGAAAGGCTGCCAACTCCTTGTCAGGCTTCCCTAGTGAGCTCCAGTGAAGGGGCAGTTTGGGTGGTCCAGAATTGGTACTTTCCCAAAACAAGCGGAGACGCCTGCGTGCCCCGCTGACTCCCACTGCGGCCCTAATGTCTGGCACCGGAGGCCGCACTGGCTCAGAGAGCTCATTAGTGAAGAGAGCAAGGAAGGGCAGAGGAGTGCAAGCCCAGAGGAGTGGGACGCGAAGAGTTGGAAACCACTCCATCTGATGGTTGGAGAGCCTCAGCTAGCAAAGTCCTGGCAGTGGGAAGGGCCTGGAGCAAGAGGCTGGGTTCAGGGCTTTCACTGCCGTGGCTGGGTACCGGGAGCAAGTCATCAACTCCTTGGAGACTGATTTCAATGCTTCTAAGCAAAAACTTGGTTCAGCCAAACTTGAGTTCATATCTGTCTCTGGCACTAACTGCCTATTTGACCTTGAGAAAATTATTCATTAAGCCATTTTGTCTTAATCAATAAAATCATTTTTAAAGGAGGAAGAGGAAGGGGGCATCAGCAGGAGGAGGCCCAGAAGAGCATTCTTTGTTGAAAGGGTTAAACAAGCAACTTTTCACGGATTCCTGGGTCCAGAGACCCACAGTGCAAGGATTCAATGGATGGTGGATTTCGCGGTCACCTCCATCGTCATACAGAGAAGCCAGAAGCCACAGGCTACACTCTATCCCAGCACAAAGTGAGGTGCCACCACCACCTAACAAGGACATCTGTGGTCAACAATGCCCCTTAGAAACAATGACCAGTATTCTAATCAAGCACCCAGTTCCCTCGTCTTTTACCTGAGCTCAAGGGTGTGCCTATGCGGTCACCCACTAAGTTGGGATATCCGTTAAGGAAATCCAACTGTTTCGTGGGAACAGTTATTGAAGTGGATAGTCCTCCTTCTGGAGAGTGATGTGCATCTGGTTTTCTGTGAATGGCTTACAGTGGAGAAGAACCATTCTGCTCATGTAAGGGGTTGGACCAACAGGCCCCTGGCGACGGTACCATAGCTTTGCTGTTGGTAGATTCTTTTTCTCTTCTAGCCTCCTCTCTATCCCGATGCCAGCCACTGTCTTAAACAGAGCCCTCTTGGATACATATTTGCTGGGTCAGGGATTTCTTAAACACTTCAACAAATCGCTCAGGCGTCCTGGCTAGCCAGTCTGGGTCATATGTGTAACCCTCTTCTGACCCTAGCCCTGGAAAGCCCCGGGGAGCAGCTCAGTGCCTTACTGTTTTCCTAGACCTCTCCAGACCTTTCCAATCTGGAAACCAGAGTGAGACGCTCTGGAGACAAGTAGTCCAGTGGGTCGTTGACTCTTCCTGTTTCCAAAAAGGACAGATAGCTCGGCCACGGTGACAGACGACACCGTCTCAGTTTTATCCTAAGGCAATTGCACGCCCACAGAATAGGGAGGGTACAGAAATCCCGGAAACACTGCCTCGACAGTCTAAAAATGTCTACTAGAAGTTTAGCTTAGTTTGGGGTCAAAGGTCAGGTTGATGTTAAAGTGCCCCCTCCTGGGTCACCTCAGCGAGGAAGGGGCCCTCTGGGCCTGCTTCGAGTTAACCATTGCCATCTCCTGTCATCACTCTGTGCTGCCCTCCGGAGAGTATGTCTCCTGCATGCTTTGCTTCCCCTGATGGTAAGTAAGTTCCCTAGTCACCGGCCTGTGATGGTTTACTGCCTGTCCTGACTTTCTGTCAGTCAGTCTACCAAAGCCAGGACCTAGGCAGCCATCTCCTCACTCCCTGGCCCTGTGGCCATAAGGGGTCTAACTGTACCACACATTCTGAGCATGGAGCTCAGGGGATCTTCTTGGGCTTTTCTTTAGCCTCCCCACACAAGCAGTGACAGAGAAAGGCCTGCCTCCCAGATCCCCTGAGCTGCACGGTGGAGCTGGAAACAAGAGTGCCCTTGTCTTGATCTGGGCTGCTGACTCGAGGGATAGCATTCATTCGAGCTGTGGCCTCCTCAGCCTGTAGGAGCTCAAACAAATGTGATCAACTCTCTGAGGCCTTGGGAGGGACGGAGGCTTGGGCATCAGAGAGCGGACAGGAACTCAAATGACCTCTCTTGAGCACTGACGTGCCTATATACATCCTACCCGATGACTGTGCTCCCAAGACCCATCCGTCACCTCCTTTCTGGCCCTGCTCATGCTGTAAGGTAGCCTGCTGCCTGGTGGGAAGCAACCAGAAACCTCCACATTGTATCATCCGTAGTAAAATATCTGAAAATGTCCATTCTTCTGGTTGTGTGTGCTAATGTCATTGCCATTATTATAGCTGAGACAAAGCAAAGAGGAACGAGTTCTGCACAGATATTCGCTCTCCGGTGAACATCAGAAACATCCAGAGCTATTCTGGTTATCATAATTTGGTGTTGGGGTCCAGGGTACGTGGACACAGTGATGCTGCCAAGCATCTTACAGTGCATAGGAAAGCTTCCCCCAGCCCCACCTAAGAATTGTGTGCCCATAATTTCAGCAATATACGCTATATACTAAACATGTAGTTAGTATAACTACAAGGCACCACTCCCAGGGTCTATGGCTAGTCACCCGAAAAACAGAACTAGCTTCACACTACCCATGTACACACATGGAGGGGACTCAGATTTTTAAATAAATCTTTTTTTTAAAATCCCAACAGCAAACTGGTGCCGTGAACATACAGGGCACGAAATGCAAAGTCCTTCACGGACTGGCTATCCCCGCTTCTCCAAACACAACTTTAATTCAATGCTGTAGCTTCTTGTACTTGCCCCCCCCCCAAAAAAAAAGTCACCTTCAGTCAAGTCTCCATATCCTTCCGAGTGCTGTTCCCATGTCGCATGCTCTTTCAGCCTCTTCTGGAGGCTGACGCCTCAGTAGCATCCTGAAACTACTGGAGGCTGCCTTGGGACTTTCTCCACAAGCTGCTGCCCACCCCCTCCTCACACTGCACTGTCAGTGGGTGCTCCCTCATCTGAGTCTGCCACCAAAACGTCAGCTCCTCAAGGTCAGGCACTGGGACTTATTCTGTTCACCAGTGTGGAGAGCACAGGCTCTCACGGGTAGGTGATTAATAACTGCTAGCGGATTGAATAACCATGAGGGCTTTGATCAGCCCGTCGCTGTTGGTTAGCTGAGTGAATGGTTAGCGATGGGGCTATCATTTGGTAGACTGATATCATTGGTAGACTGAGTACCTGCTTTCTCCCCCCTCACTGGGTCACCTAGTGCCTCCTATGTACCCATCTGGCTTCTCGGAATCCAGAGCTACGTGACATGTAGCCTCCTCCTTGTTGAAGGGCCTTCACTTAGCCGAAGCCACGTGTCCACTGACTGACTTCCTTTCTCCTTACCCTAATGCTGTCCCCATCAGCCCTCTTCCTCAAATCCAGCTCTACCCTCTGTCCCTCAAGCATTGCTTTCCTGAGCCCCTCGTCTTCTCCAGTGGAGGAGCCTAGGGAGGGAGGGGCTCCTAAGGTAGACTTCCTCCTTCATCTTGGTCTCTCTTCCACCGCTGTACCACAGCCAACAGCGTTTCTTTACCTCCTAGCTCTTCCTGTCTCCACTCCTGCCTTTTACAATGCCTTCTCTCCATAGCAGCCTGAAAGAATTTTCTTGGCAGTAAAGGCAAGAACATGTGGCTCCCAGTCTTTAAACCAGTTGCTCTCGATACTGCAGCTGGTGTGGAACTCACCATGTAGCCAGGCTGGTCTCAAACTCATGGTAGTCCTCCTGCCTTCGCCTCCCATAGCACACCGCTATCCCAACAAGTCTATTTCTTTTTAGGAAGCAAGCATTTTCTCTGACATATTACAGTTCCCATGAGCAACAGCATCCCCCCGGGCTTCAGGAAAAGGCAACCCGGCTCAGATCTGATGCTGATTCTAGGTGAGCATGGTGAGATTTTACCAAGTGTGGGCACTTTGAAGGTGCCAGAAATAAACGATGCTTCTGAGTGTTTGTGATGTTTCTGAAACGCTGCTACTATCTAGCAAAGTGGGGCCAATTATGTGAGGACAGTAAGATTAAATTTTCTCCCTGGCATCTGTTTCTGAGGAAGCATTATGTCTTCACAGTCCTTCCTGAGTCTCTCTGGCACAGCCAGATGCTAAGGACTCAAAACAGACCACTTGGATTCCGGTCCCTGCTGTACTCTTTCCAGCTGAGTGACCTTGTGTAAGTCACAGGCTCACCGAGGACACAGATGTGGAGTGGGGATGCCCGTTCCTACAACTGTGGTCCATTTACGTAGTAATGCGGCAATGGATACAAAAGAGACTCGGGAACACAGTGGGATGCCGTGGCTTTTACCGTGGCATTGTCCAAAACTAAGTGGGTCCAAATGACCTCTGCCATGTGACCATCAACAGAGATCCCCAATGGCAGAGCTGTTTCTAGATGCAATCCATAGTCAACAGACCATGTGGGCAAGCAATTCCCATTCCCCCGAAGAGATTGCAATTTCTTATTGTCTTGGCTAATTAAAGAACTCATAAAGGCCCCTTGCTCTCAGCATTCCACTTTTCATGGCATTCTCTGAATAGAAACAAGCCCTACCCTTCCCCGCCAGGGCAAGCTTTGTGTGGGGCAGTCTTGTGTACTTCATTGCGTTTCCCAATCTGGAGCATGGTCTACAGCCTTGAGAATCGGGTCTTCTATTGGTTTCTCATTGCAAGTGCTTGGCTCCCTGGGAAGAGGTCTTGCAGAGAGAGCTCAGAAAAAAAAAAAAAAAAAACTCCCGAGTCCGGTAACATATTTTAAACAGGGTGGGAAATTCCCTGTAAGCTGCGTAGGGAACAGCAAAGGCTCACGAGAATGTAATTTTATATGGGCAGATCGGAGAGTCCCCACCCCAGATAGGCCAGAGAACAGAACTCATGAGGACACCGGATAGGAATTCAACCCTCAGTCCCACACCACTTTCCAGTAGTAACATCCCGGCTTTCATTTCTCTCCCAGATAGCAGTAAAACATAGCCTGAACCACAACTATCCCCGGGCCTGGGCTGGACAAAACAAACTCTCTCATGGCCCCATGGTAGAGCTTAACTCTGTCAGCATGGAAATATCTGGAATAGCACAATTCAGGAATAAGTCATGTTATTTTCCAATGACCTCTGTTATTGAGTCAATAAAAGTTCTCCATTTAAAAAATATATATGCTAGTCTCCTGAAAATAATGCTCAGTGTGTTTTAGAAATAACTTAAGAATATTCCTCTATTGCACATAACCCGCCATCCAAAGAAAGCAAGAAGAAGCAGGCTATCACTTGGACAGAATGTGGTTGTGGGTCTCAGTGGATCTTTCATGTTCTTCTCCTGCAATAATGAAGGCATTAAATTACCAGGTCAGAGGCCCCAATTCTCAAAGAAATAATATCAGTTTATTATTTCTAATCTTATTAAGTTAGAAAATAGTCCTGAGATGTAATGTCATCCCAGAATGGTTGAAGTATCGATTATGTGAGGCTGTTCTCATGGATAATTCAAGGAGCCTGATTTCATTTAATTTCAGTAATTTTTAAAGCATTCCAACAAATTTCCTATAAAGCAAATAATCCTAAATTATTCCCATAAATAATGTAGACGAGTGGTCAGATTTACTTTGTATTTCCCGGCTACACATTTGGTATTATGAGCTTAAGGAAAAGAGATTTTTTCCAATCCCGTTTTCTTAGTCCCTTGTGTCTTCCTCGAGGCAACAGGCCTTTAAAAATATATACTGCAATTCAAAAAAAATTAAATGTGGACATTATCAAAATAGGCCTTGTGACAGTCCATTGATGCTGTCATTTTCTTATAATTGTATTACATTCGGAGGTGAACCCTCATATGGCTGCGACTTGATACGCTGCAAGAAAAGCATGGAGCGGGACTGGCAGTGTAGACCGGCTGCAGCCCGGCTGAGAGGATCAGCTCTAATGGAGCACATTTCTCCTGCAAAGTAGCAAAGCGATGTCGGGGGCGCTGTTAGGACAAAGGTTCTGTCTGCTTTGCCACAAGCCACACTGCCCCCTCACATTTAAGACAAGTGGCCTGAGCCTCTTGGGCCCAGAATCCAACCTTGCAGCTAATGACTGTCTTCTAGGCTCCAACACCAGGGCTGGAGGTATAAGATTGACCAAATTCTCTCTCCTTCCTTGGACATAGTTCAACTTGGTCTACCTTTCCATAACGAAAGCTCCAGAGAGTGACGTCCAGCTGGCCAGGGGCCTTCTCTCCATGAGTAAAGAGTACCAGGGCTAGACTGTCGTGTCCTTTGCCACCACATCTGTGTCCTGGTACCTGTGTCCCTCTCCCCTTTCATACTAACATTGGTTTCTTCACTCACCAAGAAAATTTCCCAGATACTGCTGTAGGCAAGAGGAATACATCGAGCAAGGAAACATTCGTTGCTTGTTTTATTCATTTATTTATTTTATTATTAAGAGATTTTCTGTTCATTTTACATACCAACCACAGATTTCCCTCTCCTCCCTCTTCCCGCCCCCAGCCTTCCCCCCAACCTACCCCCCACTCTCACCTCCTCCAAGGCAAAGTCTCCCATGAGGAGTCAGCAGAGCCTGGTACATTCATTTGAGGCAGGTAAAAGCCCCTCCTCCCTGCACCAAAGCTGTGCAAAGTGTCCCACCGTAGGCACTGGGCTCCAAGAAGCCGGCTCATGCACCAGGGACGGGTCCGGATCCCACTGCCTGGGGGCCCCCTAAACAGTTCAAGCTAAACAACTGTCTTGCCTACCCAGAGGGGCTAGTCCAGAACCATGAGGGCAAGGCAAGAAGACATGTGTAAGGTCTAGTAGACTGCAGACAGGCCAGTGAAGAGAGTGATGTGAGATATCTTGACGAGAGTAAATAGCAGCTCCTGTGAGATCATGAAAGACCTTTCGGGAGACGTGACATCTAAGCCTCGTCTCCAAATGTGATGCACATACAAAAGAGAGATAAAAATGAAGTGTGACAGCCCAGACGGAGAGGAGCTGCATGTCCAAGAGCCCAGAGCTGGGAGAGAAAGACAGAATGGGAAATTTCCAAGTGATGTGCTGGGTATTCATGGTATACGAAGTATTAGAAAGACAGTTGCCAAAAGGTGTTGGCATCACGGTCAGTGGGGCTGGGGTCAGCCTCAGTCCCATCCTACTGGTGCCCCTGCTCCTTTGGCCTGTATCCTATAGGTCACGGAGCCCGGTAGTCTCTCCACAGTCTCCCGCTCCCTTCTCCCAAAGATTTTTCATTAAAGTCTTCCCATCTCTGTTCCCAAGATGCTGTTGTGAGCAAAAGGCAAAGCACCTCCATACAACTAATGAGCCTGGAGTTACAGATCCAAACCTGGGACTCACACCCTCAAGAATGTTTCCTCTCAGGATATTTATTAGTTCAGAAGACATGTGTGGGCAGAGCATGTTATTTAGTGACCTGTAATGCCTGAATAATGATCACAATAAATCAGCCCTCATTATTATGTGCGGGAGAGCTGGACGGCCCTACTGGCTAGGTAATGAGGTCTAATTTAATGCCCTTGTATTATTCAGCACATGTTTTCAGAGAAGCAAGGGGTGGGGTGGAGGGGTGGTCTCATGGATCCAGATGCCCTGGGATGTTCTGTGTTTATGGGGGGGGGTAGTGGCACAGGCATGTGTTAGGAGCTGGAGAAAGAGCATGGTCAGCAGTGCTTAGCCCCTCTCAGTGGGTTACAATGACGCCTGGTTCATCACACCAGCTTAAACAGGAAACGCTGATAGAGCTAATTATAACAAACAGCAACATCCTGGGAGCCATTTCTTAGAAGTAAAAGGTAAATTACATGGTCAGGAAATGCCAGTGGTAGCAGAGAAGCCAGAATCTTAGTATTAAAGGGTGTGACTGTCCCAGGCCTTCCTCTGTGAGCCACGCTTCCCAAACAGGACTCTAAAGGAGTCTTTTGAAAGTGTCCAAGCCAGGGGAGACGACTCTCGGTCCCTTCTTTGAGCATGACCAGCTCTCATTTCTTGCCATGAAAAGCCTTTGCCGTAGCTACCCATTATTTGGTTTTTAATTCTTTCTGTGCAGTCAACCACATTGATTACCTAGCGTCATTCGTTCGGGCCTGTCTCATACAAAAGTCAATGGAGAGATCGATTTTAACTATATGATGTGCAGAAATTTGTTCTTAAAGGGCTCAGAGACTGAGAGCATTTATCTGTTGCCTATCAAATCGGGAATCTTTTCTCGCTGTTGGTTTCGTGTTGGGTAGTGTACATAAAAGGGAGGGAGCTTGAGACCTTTGTTTAGGTGGTCTTCTCTAGATCCCTGTGGAGCCACCATCCACAAAGCGTCAGTCGTCTCTGGCAGTCATAAAATGCAGTATGTACAAACAACACCAGGAGCCTGGCAGGCTGTAATGCCCCCCACCCCCCCCACCACCACCACCCCACTCTATAAGCTACAGCTCTCTCACACCCCTTCCTCACCAGCTTCCGGTCCTCTCCTGTCTGTCAGTGAAGTGTGGTTAAATCAAACAAGGCCGATGTACTTCCACACGTCGGACAATTGTGTAGAGCAGTAGGATCCCAATAAACAGTGATGCTGAGCACAAATCCTCCTGTCTCTTCCACATCAGCAGGCATCTCGCACACCTTCTTTGAAAATGGTTCCTCTGTGTTACCTCTGGGCTTGAGGAGGATTCTTACA